>NC_053390.1:388309351-388544932 GCF_905171765.1 Bufo bufo
ACTGCCACCACATGCACACAACACCACACATTGCCATGGGCAACCAAGTGAAGGAAAGTGTCACAAAACACACCATAGGCCGTGACAGTTTCCCTCACGTCAGTGATCTTTAGCTTACTTTGCGACAGAAGTTTTGTGCCAAAATTGTGATGCATATTAAGGTACATCGCTTTCTTGCAAAGCTACAGTCAGGTCCATAAATATTGGGACATCGACACAATTCTAACATTTTTGGCTCTATACACCACCACAATGGATTTGAAATGAAACAAACAAGTTGTGCTTTAACTGCAGACTGTTAGCTTTAACCTCTTGCCGCACACGTAACGCCGAAAGGCGTCATTGCTGCGGCGCTCTCAGGCTACACTAACGCCGATTGGCGTCATCTCGCGTGAGCCGAGATTTCCTGTGAACGCGCGCACACAGGAGCGCGCGTTCACAGGATCGCGTACTGCACAAGTTCATCTACAGCCTGCCGGCCACGATCATTGGCTGGCAGGCTGTGGATTTTTGAATCGACGAATGAAAGAGGCATGTCAGACGCTATTTTGAAAATAGCGTCTGATATAACTGCTGCCTGGTCCTCTGGTGGTCCCTTTCGCTTGGATCGACCACCAGAGGACACAGGCAGCTCTGTAAGTAGCACCAAATCACCACACTACACATTAGATATTACCCTGTCATTTATTAACCCCTTATTTAGCACCTGATCACCCATATTAGACTCCCTGATCACCCTGATCACCCCCTTGTCACTGATCACCCCCTCTGTAAGGGTCCCTCATCCCTGCCAGGTAGTTAGCTACTTGCTAGGTAGTTTAGCGCCCAGCCCACCGCACCGCAGTCACTGATTAGTCGGTGATTAGCGTCATCGCTGTCGCTAATCAGCACTAGTACTATATAGTATCTGTAAGTGATCAATACTGATCGCATTCAAATCTAAATAAGTACATTAGGGTCACCTTAGGTTCTACAAAAAACGCAGTGTTCGCCCGATCAGGCCTGATCTTGTGCACGCACTTGCGTTCAGTCCGCCCCACCGCAGTGACAGAATTTTTTTTTTTCTGATCACTGCAAAAACACTGTAAAATCGCTGCGCCGCTATAAAGATCACTTTTGAGCTTTTTGGATCTTTATTAGCGATCGCAGCTTTACTTCGCAAGCACTCCTTTTTACTAGGTAGGTTTGCTCTTTTTCCCGGGTAGTCTCAGAGGAATACCCCCTAAATTTAGTGATCCCAAAATGTCAAACAAGGGGTATTCCGCTGAAGAGGCCTACAGGATTCTGGCCGTGATGATGAAAGCGATGGGGACGCCTCATCCGCTGAATCCAGTGGTTCAGAATATGAACCTGTAGACAGCAGTGGCACTCTAACCGCTAGCGAAGATGACGAGGTAGAGGTCCCTGCTACGGTCAGATGTACCCGATCCCATGTCAGAGTTCTGCATACCCTGCATGATGATCCTCATTTGCAGCAGAGTGGTGCTAGCGCTGATCTTGTTTATGGTGCGGCATACACCAGCAGCGCAGCACACCCTGGACCTTCTACCAGCACTGCCGTATTCCCTGGTGAAGTGGCGAGCACCAGAAGGGCAGTTCCAGCTGGTACGGTGGCACGTGCAATAACTCCCCTGTCGCAGCCACCGCGTTCACAGGCCCGTAGAACCCTTAGTCTCCCAAAGGTGCTAGCAAATCCTAATTGGCAATCAATCCCCTGCTTCCGCCGCACCAATATTGCCCCCTTTCACCGCCCAGTCTGGAGTTCGCGTGGAGACGGCTCATTTAGGATCGGCCCTTCAGTTTTTTGAGCTGTTCTTCACCGCGGATCTCTATGACCTAGTTGTGGCAGAAACCAACCGCTACGCCACACAGTTTATTACCGCCAATCCGGAAAGCTTCTATGCCCAGCCTTTCCGGTGGAAACCAATCACAGTTTCCGAGTTTACATTTTTTTTGGACCTTCTCCTCCAGCATGGGTCTAACTAAAAAAAATGTATTGCGGTCATATTGGTCTAAAGACCCAATACATTACATGCCCATGTTCTCTGCTGCAATGTCTAGGGCACGTTTTGAGGCCGTCATGTGCTTTATGCATTTCACTGACAATAGCACCTGTCATCCAAGAGGCCACCCTGCTTATGACCGGCTCCACAAAATTCGGCCCCTCATAGACCATTTGTCATCCAGATTTGCAGATGCGTATACCCCTAATCAAAACATCTGCATAGACGAGTCCCTAGTACATTTTACCGGGCGCCTTGGCATAAAACAGTACATCCCCAGCATGCGCGCCCGGTATGGGGTCAAACTGTATAAGCTCTGTGAAAGGGCCACAGGCTATACATATCGTTTTAGGGTCTATGAGGGAAAAGACTCAAAACTGGAGCCGGTCGGATGTCCTGACTACCTGGGGAGCAGTGGCAAGATTGTCTGGGACTTGGTGTCACCCTTACTCCACAAGGGGTACCACTTATATGTGGACAATTTTTACTCAAGCGTGGCCCTCTTTCGGCACTTACATCTAGTCGGAATTCAATGCTGTGGCACCGCGCGACCTAGTCGCTGGGGCTTCCCCCAACGGCTCGTTAGTACCCGACTTGCACGGGGGGAAAGGGCTGCCTTGTGTGACCAAGAACTGCTCGCGGTGAAGTGGAGGGACAAGAGGGACGTTTACCTTCTGTCCACCATTCACGCAGACACGACTGTCCAAATTGAACAGGCAACTGGAGTCATTGTGAAACCCCTCTCTGTCCACGACTATAACCTTCACATGGTAGGGGTGGACTTCAATGACCAGATGTTGGCTCCCTATTTAGTTTCCCGACGCACCAGACGCTGGTATAAGAAGGTGTCTGTTTATTTAATTCAATTGGCAATGTATAATAGTTTTGTTCTCTACAGTAGGGCTGGGAGAACAGGATCCTTCCTCAAATTCCAGGAAGAGATCATTTCGGAACTCCTGTATCCAGGAGGGTCCGTGCCCCAAGTCCCTGATGTAGTGAGCCGGCTACATGGCAGACACTTCCCGTCTGTCTATCCTGGTACCCCAACTCAACGTTCCCCAAGAAAAAGATGTCGTGTCTGTAGCAGGGGTGGAATAAGGCGTGACACCACCTTTTTTTGTCCTGACTGTCCTGACCAGCCTGCCCTATAGTGTTTCCGCAAGTTCCACACACAGGTACACTATTAGTGTAGGGATTGCGTCACACAGGACAGGCACACAGGGGTCTTAGGGCCCTTTCACACAGAGCTGCCACAAACCTCTCCTTTCACCTGGGACAAAGTGCATAATGTACTTCGCCACATCTCTGGGCGATTTGCACATTGTCCCATGGGGAAGGAGAGGTTTGTCCTATAAAGGTAAAAAAACAAACAAACAAAAAAAAACATCGGTAAGCAAAAAAGTTATTGTTCTGTTTCAAAAGTTTATAAAAGTTAATGTTCTCTAAAGTTAATGTTAATAAATTTATTGTGTTGCGGCCTGTTTTTTTTATTTTTTTTTACCTTCTAGGTGGACCAAGCGATCAAGCAGCTGCAGCACTGATGTGCATTCTGACAGAAGCATTGCGCTGCTGTCAGATTACACAAAAGTCGGTGTATGCGGCGCTGCAAGACGAGATTTCTCCTCTGCAGTAAAAGATACGTTTGCCGAGGCATATGAGCTGAGGAGGCGGCGGTGTTCATATGCTTTGGCAAACACTTTGTATATATATAAAAAAAAATATTAAAAATCCCGGCAATGATTTATTCATCCACATCGATTGAGCATACGACAAAAAATAAAAACTTCCATGAACTCACTATGCCCATCATGAAATACCTTGGGGTGTCTTCTTTCCAAAATGGGGTCACTTGTGTGGTAGTTATACTGCCCTGGCCCCAATGGGGCCCAAATGCGTGCAAAGTAGTTTGAAATCAAAATGTGTAAAAAATGGCCTGTGAAATCCGAAAGGTGCTCTTTGGAATGTGGACCCCTTTGCCCACCTAGGCTGCAAAAAAGTGTCACATGTGGTATCGCCGTACTCAGGAGAAGTTGGGGAATGTGTTTTGGGGTGTCATTTTACATATACCCATGCTGGGTGAGATAAATATCTTGGTCAAATGCCAACTTTGTATAAAAAAATGGGAAAAGTTGTCTTTTGCCGAGATATTTCTCTCACCTAGCATGGGTATATGTAAAAAGACACCCCAAAACACATTGCCCAACTTCTCCTGAGTACGGCGATACCACATGTGTGACACTTTTTTGCAGCCTAGGTGGGCAAAGGGGCCAACATTCCAAAGACCACCTTTAGGATTTCACAGGTCATTTTTTACACATTTTGATTTCAAACTACTTACCACACATAAGGGCCCCTAGAATGCCAGGGCAGTATAACTACCCCACAAGTGACCCCATTTTGGAAAGAAGACACCCCAAGGTATTTCGTGATGGGCATAGTGAGTTCATGGAAGTTTTTATTTTTTGTCACAAATTAGTGGAATATGAGACTTTGTAAGGAAAAAAAAATAAAATAAAAAAAATCATAATTTTCCGCTAACTTGTGACAAAAAATAAAAAGTTCTATGAACTCACTATGCCCATCAGCGAATACCTTAGGGTGTCTACTTTCCGAAATGGGGTCATTTTTGGGGGTTTTCTACTGTCTGGGCATTGTAGAACCTCAGGAAACATGACAGGTGCTCAGAAAGTCAGAGCTGCTTCAAAAAGCGGAAATTCACATTTTTGTACCATAGTTTGTAAACGCTATAGCTTTTACCCAAACCATTTTTTTTTTTACCCAAACATTTTTTTTTTATCAAAGGCATGTAGAACAATAAACTTAGAGAAAAATTTATATATGGATGTCGTTTTTTTTTTTAAAATTTTACAACTGAAAGTGAAAAATGTAATTTTTTTGAAAAAAAATCGGTAAATTTTGATTAATAACAAAAAAAGTAAAAATGTCAGCAGCAATGAAATACCACCAAATGAAAGCTCTATTAGTGAAAAGAAAAGGAGGTAAAATTCATTTGGGTGGTAAGTTGCATAACCGAGCAATTAACCGCTAAAGTTGTGGAGTGCCGATTTGTAAAAAAGGGCCTGGTCACTAGGGGGGTATAAACCTGTGGTCCTTAAGTGGTTAATTTGAGGGTATTTACATCCAAATCAGGTGAACGGTGTAGGAATTACAACAGTTTGCATATGTGCCTCCCACTTGTTAAGGGACTAAAAAGTAATGGGACAGAATAATAATCATAAATCAAACTTTCACTTTTTAATACTTGATTGCAAATCCTTTGCAGTCAATTACAGCCTGAAGTCTGGAACGCATAGACATCACCAGACGCTGGGTCTCATCCCTGGTGATATTCTGCCAGGCATCTACTGCAACTGTCTTCAGTTCCTGTTTGTTCTTGGGGCATTTTCCCTTTAGTTTTGTCTTCAGCAAGTGAAATGCATGCTCAATCGGATTTAGGTCACGTGATTGACTTGGCCATTGCATAACATTCCACTTCTTTTCCTTAAAAAAACTCTTCAATTGCTTTTGCAGTATGCTTTGGGTCATTGTCCATCTGCACTGTGACGTGCCGCCCAATGAGTTCTGAAGCATTTGGCTGAATATGAGCAGATAATATTGCCTGAAACACTTCAGAATTCATCCTGCTGCTTTTGTCAGCAGTCACATCATCAATAAATATAAGAGAACCAGTTCCATTGGCAGCCAAACATGCCCACGCCATGACACTACCACCACCATGCTTCACTGATGAGGTGGTATGCTTAGGATCATGAGCAGTTCCTTTCCTTTTTCATTATCTTCTCTTCCCATAACTCTGGTGCAAGTTGATCTTGGTCTCATCTGTCAATAGGATGTTGTTCCAGAAATGTGAAGGCGTTTTTAGACGTCGTTTTGCAAACTCTAATCTGGCCTTCCTGTTTTTAAGGCTCACCAATGGTTTTTCATTTTGTGGTGAACCCTCTGTATTCACTCTGGTGAAGTCTTCTCTTGATTGTTGACTTTGACACACATACACCTACCTCCTGGAGAGTGTTCTTGAGCTGGCCAATTGTTGTGAAGGGTGTTTTCTTCGCCAGTGAAAGAATTCTTCGGTCATCCACCACCGTTGTTTTCCGTGGACTTCTGGGTCTTTTGGTGTTGCTGAGCTCACCGATGTTCCTTCTTTTTAAGATTGTTCCAAACAGTTGTTTTGGCCACACCTAATGTTTTTGCCATCTCTCTGATGGGTTTGTTTTGTTTTTTTAGCCTAATGATGGCTTGCTTCACTGATAGTGACAGCTCTTTGGATCTCATCTTGAGAGTTGACAGCAACAGATTCCAAATGCAAATAGCACACTTGAAATGAACTATGGACCTTTTATCTGCTCATTGTAATTGGGATAATGAGGGAATAACACACACCTGGCCATGGAACAGCTAAGAAGCCAATTACTTTTGGTCCCTTAACAAGTGGGAGGCACATATGCAAACTGTTGTAATTCCTACACCGTTCACCTGATTTGGATGTAAATACCCTCAAATTAAAGCTGACAGTCTGCAGTTAAAGCGCATCTTGTTAGTTTCATTTCAAATACATAGTGGTGGTGTATAGAGCCAAAAATGTTAGAATTCTGTCGACGTCCCAATATTTATGGACCTTACTGTATATCCCCTTGGAGGATGAGGCTCAGTGCATTTTTTTTTTGGCTTATTTTATTCATAAATATGTCTAAAATGCTCCACATGTTTATTTATAGATATCCACAAAATGAATGCCAGGTGTGCAGCTAGTGGTGTCTGCCTGTACTTCCTGAGTATGGACAGTAAAAACTGCATCCTCAATGTGTTACTTGCATAGTATAAGAAAGGAAATGACAATTTTTTTGAAAAGGATAATGGTCCCATAGTTTAATTAAGAGGTTAACAAAGCAAATTGCAATGGATTACAATATTTACAGATTACGTAAAAACTGAAGTAGTGATTACCATACTTCACAACTCCTTTTTGGTAACTACTCCATTCATACAACAGGTAAAAGGAGCTTGCAAAAAGGCCAATTAAAAAAGAAAATCCTCCTACATAAGAACTTGTTTGGAAATTGCTGTTTGAAACCGGAAACTGCTTGTTGCATTGTAGCATTTCTGAAAGTTCATCCAGGAATTTATGAGAAGCGGGACATGCATGATGAGTACAACAACTTTCCCAAGCAACTTAAACCTAAAGATACTCCTCAAAATGTCCAGTTATGAGATGACCTTTGCCATCACATATATTATGCTCTGATACAGCCCTGGCTGCCTCAGTATAAATGTTGTTTTGCAGCCAAATATCTCTGTTTTCTGGGATTTTTCTAGTTATGACCTATCCTCAGGCTAGGTCAGGGATAGGCAAACTCGGCCCTCCAGCTGTTTTAAAACTACAAATCCCATCATGCCCTGCTGTAGGCTGATAGCTGTAGGCAGACTGGGAATGATGGGATTTGTCGTTTTAAAACAGCTGGAGGGCCGAGTTTGCCCATCCCTGGGCTAGGTCATCAGTATCTGATCGGTGGAGGTCCGACACACGGGACCCCTGCTGATCAGCTGTTTGATAAGGCACTGGCGCTCCTTAGAGTGCCAAGGCCTTCTCTGTATTTAAAAAACACAGTGTCATACATTGTATAGTGGCTGTGCTTGGTATCGCGCTCAGCACCATTCAACTCTATGGGGCTGAGAGCAATACCAAGCACAGTCACTATACAATGTACAGCACTCACGGGTGCGCTGGTGCCATCTCAAACAGCTGATCAGTGGAGGGCCCAGGTATCGGACCCCCACCGATCAGATACTGATGACCTAGTCTAAGGATAGGTCATCAGTAGTAAAATCCCGGAAAACCCCTTTAAGCCACAGTTAGATGTCTATTTCTGAAAATCAGTGCAAAGAAAACTTTGTGGCGTTGTAGATTTTCGAAACTGTGCTAGAAGTTGTAAAATTGCAGAATCAATTAACACCGCTTTTATGGTTGTAGCTCTCAAGTATAATTGATTAATTGTGAAAGCCAAAAAGGATATATAATTCCATATATAATAATTTTATGCTAACCTGTCTAAACACAAAATGTGTTCTACAAAGTTTCCAGCAGGGTAAACCTGAAATGATTACAATTAGAGATGAGCGAATTTCGTTCACGCTTCGTTTGGTGGTAAAATCAGAATTGCGTTATGGATTCCGTTACCATGGACCATAACGCAATTCTACGACGGAATGCATAACGGAATGCCTTTAGAGGCATTCCGTTATTCATTCCGTCATAATAGAAGTCTATGTCCTGCATAACGGATCCATTCCATTTCCGTTATGCAGGAGAGGACTCCCCTGCATAACGGAAACAGGACGGATCCGTTTTGTAGCCCATAAACTTCTATTATGACAGAATGAATAACGTAATGCCTCTAAAGGCATTCAGTTATGCATTCCGTCATAGAATTGCGTTATGGTCCATGGTAACGGAATCCATAACGCAATTCTGCTTTTACCACCAAACGAAGCGTAAACGAATTTCAAAATATGAAATTCTCTCATCTCGAATTACAATTCACAAGAGAGGTAATGAGGTAGGGGATATATTACAGCAACTGAAGAATGAGTTCCATGCTAACACTAACAGTTGGATGCTCATTACTTAAATTCGAAGTGTAACAATAATAATATTTAAAAAAAAGTAAAAAATTTCTAAGAAAAAAGTGCAACATATATTACAAGGGAAATAAATCTACAATGTACACAAAATAGTTCAACCAGAGGTTGTAGATAATGATGGGCCGTGTCACTAAAATTCAGAAATTTAAATTAACGTACTTTATGTGCCGTATATACTGTATGTAGGTTTAGAGGGTTTGTTGTGTGGTAGCAATATAATTTTTGGTATCTTATCAGCAAGAGCAAAACACTTATTCTTTAACATTCTGGCTTTATAGCCAGACAACGAATGTTAATAAATGTTTGAAATGTACTAGACCACTTAAGGGAAATGTGTACTAGCTTGAGTAAGTACCAGGTAAACTTGTATAAATGTCTGAGAATTCATAGAAAATGGCATATTACAGCACAGAAATACAGCTCTCTAATTAGTCAACTGAGAATTGTGCTGTTTCTTGTTTAATGATGTACTAAACAGAAATGACTACAGTTTCCTAAAAAAATGTGATCATTCACAAACAGATCCCAAATATTTAAACTTCTTTTTTTTTTTACTTTTTTCAATTTGTTTTACATATAAAAAATTAGTCACAGTATTTTAAGACAAAGCTTGTGAAAAAATTATCAAGAAAGACATCTCGACTATTTGCACGCATTTAGTTATTTTTGTTCTCCATTCCCACAAGCCTCCTCAACATTCATCTGCCTGGCAAAGCAGTCTTGGTAAATGCTGAGATTCCCTTGAAAATTTTTCTTCTTGAGGTACTAAGAATTTTGTTGACCACTGCAGTAATCCAGGAAAACTGTAATGCTTGTCTTTATTGTCTGTTGCAATAGTACTGAAAGCTGGTATTAAAAAGATGTCCCATAAAACGGCAATATTTCATTGTCACACCATATTAGTCATTTCTACAAGAAAGCTCTGTGCTAGAGTTTTACATCACTTTTTGAATTAGTCCAGCATCACTATAGTTCATAAAAAAGTATGAACAAACAAGATGCGTAGTGATCTCTCCGAGCAGCTTGGATGTTAAATAAGTGGACGTTAAATATATACATACACCTACAAGAGTACCAGTGCTTGGAAAAAACTATAAAGTTCTAAAAGCAGCTTTTTGAGAACTTGAACCAGTTGTATCAGTGTTCAAGCAAGTCCTAGTACATCTCCAGTAGTAGTTATTCTTTTTTGGTCACCACAAAGTTTTTAAAACATGAGGTTCTAGTTTGTTGGGAAGTATCTATTGTTCTTTCAGCCATATGTTTCATGTTACTATAGTTGTCCTCAAGATTTTCTTTTGGCATTCTGATTTCCATGCTCTCCTTCCGATTTCCACCAACAGTCCTGGAAAGAAAAAGGCTCATCAGACTGGCATAAAAAACTAAAATAACAGATACTATAAGTTATACAACAAGATGTGCAGCTCCTGATAACTACATATATGTAAATGCATATAAGAATTTCCCTCTCAATTAATAATATATTAGTGAGACAACTAAAATTTTTCAGAAATTAAAACAACTCCTAAAAACATATGTAGGTCAGAACAGAAAAAAATAGAGAGGTTAGAGAGTTTACAAGCGGTAGCATAGAAGATTTATGGCAACTACTGAAACAAATTGGGGGATATAGAGTTGTATTTTATGCCAGAGTATTTTGCCTCCGCCATTTTTATTTTGTAATAAAGTATAGTAATGAGGCTCAACCAATACGTATCCACAGAATAGGTGCCCTCTCCCTTGGCAACACCCCTGCTAATTTGTAGTATTGAAGAATTTTTTTTTTATAAAAGTTGGAGGGCACTCAATTATCTGGTTATTTCATGGAATAAAATATAGGGAAAATAGACACTATTTTATTCTTAAATACATTTATACATAAAATTAATAAAAATTAGAATACACTTTTTTTCAAAACTTAAAACCAACAACTATAATCTTATTACAGTATGCTCTTAATATCATAGATATGATTACGATGTGACAAACTGTTCCAATTTAAAGCATTATGATTAACCTATTCTGGAGTATAAAAAATAAATATGATCGTTGTATATGTTCAATATGCTGGATATATGTCCAATCAAATGTCCCACTTAAAATGCGGCATTATATCATTATCACTAAAATTATTCCATATAAATAACTCCTATTAATTCATATACCACAATAGGTTGCCTTAATATCCATTCTGATTAGTATAGTCTTTCCTTATAAGTGAAATTGATATAATCTCCGCTACTTCTTTGCAAGCGGTTCCCTTAATGTCAACACTATGGTTAGTATTGTAGTGGATTGCAATAGCTATGCAGTTCTGAATAACAGAGTCTTTCCTTACAGGTAGAATTGGTACATTCACTGCTACTCCTTTGCAAGCTGCTCTCTTAATGTCAACACTCTGGTAAGTATTATATTAAATTGCAATAGATCGTTACATTACCAGTTCTTGTATGTGTCCAGGAGAGCTCTTGTACTGAGTGCAGACATATCGTTGCAACTCTGATATCTGTATATCATTGTGCTGACTTCGGCGTCCCACGTGCTCTTAGGATGCCGTCAAGCTCAGCAATGCGCTGCTAATTGGCCAGAGTTCCGAAGCGCTCCGGCTTATTGTGAATGGATGTAGTTACGTTGAATCCAGCAAGTTGATTATGACAAATTGATTATGCTGATACTGTCATTTATACAAGTACTGTCTCCTCAAGCCCAGACGCGTTTCGGAGCTGGCTGCTCCTTCCTCAGTGGTAGACAGTACTATGCTATATCGAGTCCTTTTAAAGGTAGCAATAACTTTAGACTGGGCCCTAGCTGGGACCCTCGGGATAAATACACAATTTATACTGCGGTCAGATGACCAAAAAAGAGAACAGAAAACAGACCATGTACGTTTAAAACTCTCAGGGACTAGCAGAGGACTAATATCAACTGATCCATACTCATGTAGGTTTGGACAGAGTTTGTGCTTTATTACACTGTGTTACCAATAAACACTGTTTTACAGTAGACTGTGTAGTGTATTTTTTGCGTCTCACAGTTTGTGTATATATTACACTTAATAGCTTTTGTACTGTTACCTTAACTTATTTAAAAGAGGTAGACTGAAAAACATACAATATTATTGGTTGTGTAAGATGTATTAATTAATGTGTCAGCCCTAAGAACTGTCCCTATTTTTCTTCAATTTTTTTAATGGGTGATGAGTTCAAGGGTGAATGGGGGCGGGGACCTGCCAAAGAGGGGAGCTCGAGGTGCTGGTAAACAGCCGGACCTCGATGTCCCGTCTTCGACAGGCACCCGTTCCAATACTACCAGCGGGGATTATTGTGTCAAACTCAAATATTTTCCTTGATTCGGCTCTGGACATGTTGGCAATATGGTCACCTCCTTTCCATGATCTCCTAATTTTCTCCAAAGCCACATAAGTAAGTTTAGACGGATCTTTATTATGGTGTTCTTTAAACTGTTGTGAGACAGAATGATTTTCAAATCCATTTCTGATGTTTGTAATGTGTTCCGCCACCCTCTGTTCTCTTATTCTTTTCTACATATTGTGTTCGACATGGACATTCAAGAATGTATATTACGTCCACAGGTTAAACGTATCACAGGTTAAACTATCCTTAATATTAAAATAGAAAGAATTTTGGGTTGACTGTACTTGTACTGTTTTTTTAGGAATTGGGTTATTTTACAGCACCTGCCACAGTGGTGGAAACCCTTAATAAACAACCAGTTATTTTTCATTTCTATTGTCCTTTTTGTTGTCGATGCAACCATCAAACCTAAATTGGGTGCTCTAGTGTATGTGATTTGAGGGGTGGTGGTTAGTATGGGTCCTACTATTTTGTCTCTCAATAAATGGTGCCAATGTTTCCTAATAATCTGTTCTACCATTCAGTATTGTGAATGGAATGGTAGTATCATTCGTAAATTATCATTTTGGTTATTTTGCTTCTTATTAGTCATGAAAAAGGATTCCCTCTTCATGTCCCTAACTTTACTCAGTTATGTCTCTATTATTTTGTCTGGGTATTGTCTGTATAGGAACTGCTGTCTTAGTTGTATAGCTTCATCTTCAAATTGTTCTTCTAATGTGCAATTACTTTTCAGTCGTCTAAATTGTAAAGTGTTACAGATTAATTTATGGTCAATATTCCTAATTGTTAATTCTAAAAATTCTATCTGTGACTTCCTTATATTGGTGGTAAATTTCAATATCCACTTTAGAGAAATTAGAAGTCCAAGATGACTGGGTGCTTGGCATAATGGACGTAAGTTCATTGTACACCATCATAGAACACAATCAAGAGATACAATCTCTAAATAGACAATTACAATCTGGTGGACTATTAAAACAAGAACAAATTGATTTAATCACAGAAGGTGTCAGATATATTTTGACTCATAATTATTTTTCATATGATTCAGAGTTTTATGTGCAGGAATACGGTACAGCCATGGGTACCAGATTCGCCCCCAGCTACGCCAACTTATTTATGGCACAATGGGAGGCGGACACCATCAACCTATTGCTGGGGATGAGTCTGGTACTATGGCGCCGTTATATAGACGATATCATATTTATTTGGCAAAACACAGAACTGAATGAATTCTTATTAGAAATTAATAATGAGAATAATTTGAAATTTACCACCAATATAAGCAAGTCACAGATATAATTTTTAGGCTTAACAATTAGGAATATTGACCATAAATTAATCTGTAACACTTATCAAAAACCTGCAATGAAAAATAGTTATATCCTTTTTTTCAAGCTGTCATCTCCCTAGATGCCTACTCAATATCCATAGGAGTCAATTTAGACGACTGGAAAGTAATTGCACATTAGAAGAACAATTTGAAGATGAAGCTATACAACTAAGACAGCAGTTCCTATACAGACAATACTCAGACAAGATAAGATATCATTGAATAAAGTTAGGGACATGAAGAGGGAATCCTTTTTCATGACTAATAAGAAGCAAAATAACCAAAATGATAATTTACGAATGATACTACCATTCCATTCACAATACCGAATGGTAAAACAGATTATTAGGAAAAATTGCCACCATTCATTGAGAGACAAAATAGTAGGACCCATACTAACCACCACCCCTCAAATCGGATACACTAGAGCACCCAATTTAGGTTTGATGGTTGCACCGACAACAAAAAGAAGGACAATAGAGATTAAAAATAACTGGTTGTTTACAAAGGCTTTCCACCACTGTGGAAGGTGCAACAACTGTAAAATAACCCAATTCCCTAAAAAAAGGTACAAGTACAGTCAACCCAAAATTCTTTCTATTTTAATATTAAGGCTAGTTTAACCTGTGATACAATAGACGTAATATACATTCTAGAATGTCCATGTCGAAAACAATATGTAGGAAGAACTAAGAGAACATTAAAACAGAGGGTGGCGGAACACATTACAAACATCAGAAATGGATTTGAAAACCATTCTGTCTCACAACACTTTAAAGAACACCATAATAAAGATCCGTCTAAACTTACTTATGTGGCTTTGGAGAAAATTAGAAGATCATGGAGAGGAGGTGACCATATTGCCAACATGTCCAGAGCCGAATCAAGGAAAATATTTGAGTTTGAATGCTGAGATGGAGCTGTTTGATTTCCTGTAGTATTGGGACAGGTTCCTGTTAAAGACGGAACATCGAGATCCGGCTGTTTACCAGCACCTCGAGCTCCCCTCTTTGGCAGGTCCCCGCCCCCATTCACCCTTGAACTCATCACCTATCAAAAAATCAAAGAAAAATAGGGACAGTTCTTAGGGCTGACACATTAATTAATACATCTTACACAACAAATAATATTGTATGTTTTTCAGTCTACCTCTTTTAAATAAGATAAGGTAACAATTATATAGAGAGTTTATGCATAATTAGAAAAGGAAATATCGTTTTATAAGTTTTGGATATGTTTTTACATAAGGGATTATCAATTATATATGTGAAATTGATTCTGGACACAGTAAAAAGGGAAAACACGCCAAAACAGCATAAAAAACGCAGTTGCAGTTTTTTGGTGCTGTATACTAACCTGTTTCCCCGAAAATAAGACAGTGTCTTATATTAATTTTTGCTCCCAAAGATTCGCTAGGTCTTATTTTCAGGGATGTCTTATTTTTCCATGAAGAAAAATACGGTACACATTTATTGTTGAACAAAAAAAATGAAATCAGGGTGGGAAGGGGGATCACTTAAAATGGCACAGGGTGATTAGAGAAGGGAATCAAAATGACACAGGGGTATCAGGGTGGGGAGGGGGATCACTTAAAATGACACAGGGGGATCAGAAGGGGGAATCAAAATGGTACAGAAGAATCAGAGGGGGGGATTACTATAGCATTTTAGTACCCTCTTCTGATCCTCCTATGTCATTTTGATTCCCCCCTCTGATCCCCCTGTGTCATTTTAAATGATCCCCCTCCCCACCCTGATACCCCTGTGTCATTTTGATTCCCCCCTCTGATCACCCGGTGTCATTTTAATTACCGTTTTTAGTCTCCCCCCCCCCCATCTTCACCAGACATCCCCCACCTTCCATCAGATATTCCTCCCCACCTGTCACCCCGTCCCCTGTGTGTCCGTGCCAGCTAAGTTGTGAGACTCCGTCAGGGCAGAAGAAGGCAGCAGCTTGTCCTGGCGGCGGCGCGGGCTCTCTGATTTAAAGAGACCTCGCGATGCCTGCGCTGCGGCCAATCAGTGAGCTCCTTACATTCTGGGGTGGCTTACTTTATAATCGGGGAAGCATTATGTTCGGCCGATGCTTTATAATCGGGGAGTCATTATGTTCGGCGGATGCTTTATAATCGGGGAGGCATTACGGTATGTTTGGCGCATGCTTTATAATCTGGGAGGCCTTATTTTCGGGGGATGCTTTATTATCGGGGAGGCCTTATTTTCGGGGGGATGCCTTATATTACAGCGATAAGCAAAACTAGAGGTAGGTCTTATTTTCAGGGGATGTCTTATTTTCGGGGAAACACGGTAGTAGACATAATATGAAGTTTCCAATAAATGACAAACCTTTATGTATAGTCTATGACCTGAAGAAATACTCAATTGGATGATAAAGAACAGTATATGATCTTTGACCGAGTCCATTACATGTATTGATTTGGACACAATTATAGGCACCTCCTCCTCAACAGGTAAGCTACCTTTAAAAGGACTCAATATAGCATAGTACTGTCTACCACTGAGGAAGGAGCAGGCAGCTCCGAAACGCGTCTGGGCTTGAGGAGACAGTACTTGTATAAATGACAGTATCAGTATAATCAACTTGCTGGATTCAACATAACTACATCCATTCACAATAAGCAGGAGCGCTTCGGAATTCTGCACAATTAGCAGCGCATTGGTGAGCTTGTCGGCATCCTAAGAGCACGTGGGACGCCATGTGGGAGACCGGAGTCAGCACAAGGATATACAGATATCAGATGTAATGATCTATTGCAATTTAATAAAATACTTACCAGAGTGTTGACATTAAGAGAGCAGCTTGCAAAGGAGTAGCGGTAAATGTACCAATTCTACCTGTAAGGAAAGACTCTGTTATTCAGAACTGCATAGCTATTGCAATCCACTACAATACTAACCATAGTGTTGACATTAAGGGAACCGCTTGCAAAGAAGTAGCGGAGATTATATCAACTTCACTTATAAGGAAAGACTATACTAATCAGAATGGATATTAGGGCAACCTATTGTGGTATATGAATTAATAGGAGTTATTTATATGGAATAATTTTAGTGACAATGATCTAATGCCACATTTTAAGTGTGACATTTGATTGGACATATATCCAGCATATTGAACATACACAACGATCATATTTATTTTTTTATACTCCGGAATAAGTTTATCATAATGATGTAAATTGGAACAGTTTGTCACATCGTAATCATATCTATGATATTGAGAGCATATTGTAATAAGATTACAGTTGTCGGTTTTAAGTTTTGAAAAAAAAAAATGTATTCTAATTTTTATTAATTTTATGTATATATGTGTTTAAGAATAAAATAGTGTCTATTTTCCCTACATTTTTATTTTGTACCATATTCATGAATGTGCTCTTTGTTCAATGCGTCATAAATTGTGAATGATGCATAAAGGGTGTTTATGTTGTCAAATGTATCCAAGATTGTAATAAAAGGGAAAATGTGAAAAACTACACTATTCTATGGTGCAAGTGGCGATCATGCATCACAATGCTCCAAAGGAATGCCTATTTGTGACTCAATGCACCACAGGGATGTCTATTTGCAACATAATTTGTCACAGGTCTTTATATCAGCAGAAGTTTATACAATTCTTTATACTACCTTGAAGCTGGTACTGTATACTTAAAAAAAAAATAGGTGTAACTCAATATGGCTTAGACTAGGATTATCAAATTATGTTTACACAAGAAAATGTCAGAAAAAAATGACCCAAAAAAAGAAATACAGTGGCGGAAATAATTATTTGACCCCTCACTGATTTTGTAAGTTTGTCCAATGACAAAGAAATGAAAAGTCTCAGAACAGTATCATTTCAATGGTAGGTTTATTGTAACAGTGGCAGATAGCACATCAAAAGGAAAATCGAAAAAATAACTTTAAATAAAAGATAGCAACTGATTTGCATTTCATTGAGTGAAATAAGTATTTGAACCCCTACCAACCATTAAGAGTTCTGGCTCCCACAGAGTGGTTAGACACTTCTACTCAATTAGTCACCCTCATTAAGGACACCTGTCTTAACTAGTCACCTGTATAAAAGACACCTGTCCACAGAATCAATCAATCAAGCAGACTCCAAACTCTCCAACATGGGAAAGACCAAAGAGCTGTCCAAGGATGTCAGAGACAAAATTGTAGACCTGCACAAGGCTGGAATGGGCTACAAAACCATTAGCAAGAAGCTGGGAGAGAAGGTGACAACTGTTGGTGCGATTGTTCGAAAATGGAAGGAGCACAAAATGACCATCAATCGACCTCGCTCTGGGGCTCCACGCAAGATCTCACCTCGTGGGGTGTCAATGGTTCTGAGAAAGGTGAAAAAGCATCCTAGAACTACACGGGAGGAGTTAGTTAATGACCTCAAATTAGCAGGGACCACAGTCACCAAGAAAACCATTGGAAACACATTACACCGCAATGGATTAAAATCCTGCAGGGCTCGCAAGGTCCCCCTGCTCAGGAAGGCACATGTGCAGGCCCGTCTGAAGTTTGCCAATGAACACCTGAATGATTCAGAGAGTGACTGGGAGAAGGTGCTGTGGTCTGATGAGACCAAAATAGAGCTCTTTGGCATTAACTCAACTCGCTGTGTTTGGAGGAAGAAAAATGCTGCCTATGACCCCCAAAACACCGTCCCCACCGTCAAGCATGGGGGTGGAAACATTTTGCTTTGGGGGTGTTTTTCTGCTAAGGGCACAGGACAACTTATTCGCATAAACGGGAAAATGGACGGAGCCATGTATCGTGAAATCCTGAGCGACAACCTCCTTCCCTCTGCCAGGAAACTGAAAATGGGTCGTGGATGGGTGTTCCAGCACGACAATGACCCAAAACATACAGCAAAGGCAACAAAGGAGTGGCTCAAGAAGAAGCACATTAAGGTCATGGAGTGGCCTAGTCAGTCTCTGGACCTTAATCGAATCGAAAACCTATGGAGGGAGCTCAAGCTCAGAGTTGCACAGAGACAGCCTCGAAACCTTAGGGATTTAGAGATGATCTGCAAAGAGGAGTGGACCAACATTCCTCCTAAAATGTGCGCAAACTTGGTCATCAATTACAAGAAACGTTTGACCTCTGTGCTTGCAAACAAGGGTTTTTCCACCAAGTATTAAGTCTTTTTTTGTTAGAGGGTTCAAATACTTATTTCACTCAATGAAATGCAAATCAGTTGCTATCTTTTATTTAAAGTTATTTTTTCGATTTTCCTTTTGATGTGCTATCTGCCACTGTTACAATAAACCTACCATTGAAATGATACTGTTCTGAGACTTTTCATTTCTTTGTCATTGGACAAACTTACAAAATCAGTGAGGGGTCAAATAATTATTTCCGCCACTGTATCTAGCATGACGCACTTTGTAACACTTTCAGACGCAGTACATTAATATATGCCATGCACGAGACATACACTAGGAAAACTGACGCAAGGTCTGACAGATTCTATATGCAAGTACTGTCATTTATCTGCATGTTCCCAGAAATAGAAGAGATGTCCAATTTACGTACATTCAGAAGCTTAAAGAAGCACTCCTACAAAAAAAAATTATTCTCTGACCTGTTTGAAAAGTACATGATGTAAACTGTAGTAAAGGCAATCTTCTTACCAGTGACCGTATTTGTGAGTTATAACTTCCCTTCAGATCCTCAGCTGTGTTAAGTCACATGACACGGCTGAGGATCAGAAGGGAGATTATGATCACAAGTGCCAAGGAGTGGTCCACTCATGAGCAGTGCCCTATGCTCTCTGCACTGAACACTCCCTAGCTCTAGTAATCTCCTGATTAGACACTACAGCTGTCACTCAAAACAGAGGGGGAAGTGTTAAGTGCAAAGAACTCAGAGCACTTCACATGAAGGGACCACCTCTTGGGCTCTTGTGACCACAATGCCAGGGGAATTCCATCATCTTCATGCTGCATTGTGACACCAACACATAACATCTACAGGAGCTTTAATGACATACCATCAAAATCCATAGGCATTAATATGGAGTTGGCCCCCCTTACAGTTAAAACAGCTTCCTCTCTTCTGGGAAAGCTTTTTACAAAATTTTGAAGTGTGTCTTTGTGAATATTTGACCATTCATCGAGAAGAGCATTCGTGAGAACAGACACTGATGTCTGACCCGGCAATCTCCATGCTACTTCATCCTAAAGCTGTGGCATGCTTTACACCACTCCTCTGACACATTGTGTTTGGTAATGTAAGGCTTGCTTGAAGCTGCTCGGCCGTGGAAATCCATGCCATAAAGATCCTAATGCAGAGTTTCTTTGCTGATGTTAAAGTCAGAGTAGGTTTGAAATTCTGCAGTTATTGAATCAGCATAGTGTTGGTGACTTTTATGCACTATGCTCAACTCAGCGACCTCGCTCTGTAATTTTACATGGTCTGCTTCTCAGATGTATTTGCAGGACTAGGTCAAGATAATTTTTTAGCCTCTGAATGTAGACAATAAATTAATTCACGAACAGCATGAAGGGAACTTGCAAATGGTAAGATAATAAAACACAAAGAGGGACATTTATCAAATCTGCTATACCAGTGTTTTTGGTGTAAAAAAAACATTTTGTGGATTTTTTTGGGACTTTTGGAGAAATTGTTTGACTTTTGATGAACTTCACTACTCTAAAAAGTGGAGTGAAATTTCGTCTGGGATTACAGATTAGACCACCTTTCTGTCTGATTCATGGGGTGCAAAAGTCGCAACTCCACGCCAGGCAACTCCCTGGCCTACTTTCACTGACAGTGGCAAAAGCACATCACACTTATGCCAAATTTAATTAAACCAATCTTCAGAAATTTGGCGCAGGTGCGCAAAGCAACTTCAGTCTGAAAGATAGTTTCCAACACATCTACAATGATAAACTCTCCCCACAGTATATTAGAAGGTTGCAAAACTTTTTCATTATACAATGATTTAAATTTGCTTAATGAACCCTAATTTCAATTTTCATATATGTAGTTACTAATAACATGATATTCAAGAATCAGTTACTATTAGATTGACTTATCCCATATTTAATAAGATTCAGCCCTTAGCAACCAGTCTGCATAAAACTGCAATTTCACTATTCAGTTAAGATGGCCGCCACTGCCCTCACCCTGAGGCTAATCCCGCCTGCCCTCACTAGCCAGTAACAATAGCCCCCCAAAAGTGTCAGTAACCAGAGCCCTCCCCCTAAAGGGTTAATCTCTTGCAGCACAAAGGGGTCCTCTTACCACATGTTGCTTTTTATTTATACACTGAGCAGATGGCAGATCTCCCTTCCCTGTTGTGCGCTGCTCCAACTCTGCATTCTCCAGCTCTGCTGAGTGAGGGAGCGTCTGCCAAGCGCAGGGACAGGGAGAAGTGCACACAGCCCAGGCACTGTTATCAGCTGCTGGGGAGGACCTGGCTTTAATCATTTACTTACAGTCCCTGGCTGTCAGTAATGTGACCCTGCACGCTGCCTGCTCTGTCTATCTGTTTAGACGGACCATGCCTAGCAACCCAATTTTAAGCACAGGTAAAAGTAGGCAGTACAGGGAACAAAAATGTGGAATTAAGGGGTAATTGAATACACAGTGAAAAGTTGAAATAGGGCCACCAAGGTGATATTAATCACCACAATCCAATACTCCCAAAAAAAATATACGACAGTTATCCTTTAAATAAAGGCAGAAAATCCATTGAAAGGAAATTTATTGATTGAATAATTACATTTTAGTAAATGTAGAAAATGAAATAATGCTTGGAATGCTTTGTACTTTATTTTAAATTCAGTATTACTGTAATTGAATGACTGTAGTAATTTCTATGTTTTTGAGTAACTGCAATGCCTGGTTGTATAAGGCCAGGGCAATCACAAAATATTTTTGGGCATCCATTGAGAATCTGAGAACATGATTCACCAACATCCCTTGCAGGTAAGAGGAGCTTGAGAATCAAGAAAAGCCTAAATTAATGCTGACATTTATAAACACAATATAATATGATCACCCAACAATACATGACAAATGCGACATGCAGATAAATATTGTCCACCAAGTAATTGTTTAATGTGTCCTAATATCTGACTTAATGTATGGATGAAGAGAACAGGGACTTCAATGAATGAGGCTACCTCCATAGGACAGTCAGGATACAGTATGGGTTCAGAAGAAGCTTTTATCAGTTAGTGGAGATAGTGCCGCACACTGGAATCCCTGTTCTCTTCCTACATACCTCTGTATCTACCCAGCAGCCAGTCTGGTGGGGATAGGGAGCAGCACCTTCATACAAACTACAACAGGCATTTTCACCCTCAGCGCAACACGTGCGGGTGAGCGGCATACTATCTGGCTGTTTCCTCCTATAACCTGCTGCCCTTCTGAAGTGCACTATCCCTCTCTCATTTTAGCTAAAATCTGACTTACATGCCATGTCTTAATACATGTCGTTCCCATTCAGTGCTGAGCGTAAATGTCCTCCCACAGAATTCACATGGAAAACGTTTTTCCTGAACCGTAGCCTTGATATCAAACAGTTCTGCAGACGTGACAGGATAAAAAATATTCATCATAATATTCAGCATCTATTTTTATTAACAATGACCGTTATTCATATGTTTTCATTGGAATCCATCACTTTCACATTAGAGAGTAGTAGACTGAGATTTTGCAGCTGCAGCAAATAGTGGCTTAAACCTAGGATATGCTGTCGCTTGTTGATCGATGGAGGACCGACCTCAGAAACGCCCAAAAACTACTGGAATGAAGATACCTTGTTGCTTTGTGACTCCTGAGCTTTTCACTGCACAGTGTCTCAGCTGACCATGTGTCATGTGGGTACTACAGCTCCATTCAAGATGCAGTTCTCTTAGAAAGCATCTGCCAGCCGGTCCAATACTATAAAACTAGGCACAATACCTGGCAGGTAATAACTTGGTCCTGGTGAGCAAAATGACACTTTCTTTTCTTTCACTGAAGCGCTGTTACCAAGTAATACAGTCCTGATCAAAAGTTTAAGACCACTTGAAAAATTGCAAAAAATCATATTTAGCATGGCTGGATCCTAACAAGGTTCCAAGTAGAGCTTCAACATGCAACAAGAAGAAATGTGAGTGAGACAAAACATTTTTTGAGCATTCAATTTAATGAAAACAACGAATAAACTGAAACAGGCTTTTTTTCAGCTGATCAAAAGTTTAGGACCACACCTCCAAAAAAAAAACTAAACCCCCCCAAAACAGAAATCCAACTTCCAAACATGAACTCAGTAATGAGTAGCTCCGCCGTTATTGTTGATCACTTAAAAAATTTGTTTCGGCATGCTTGATGCAAGCGTTTCCATGAGGTGAGTGGGAACATTTCTCCAAGTGGTGAAGACGGCCGCACGAAGGCCATCTACTGTCTGGAACTGTTGTCCATTATTGTAAACTTCCCTTGCCATCCATCCCCAAAGGTTCTCAATTGGATTTAGATCAGGGGAACACGCAGGATGGGCCAAAAGAGTGATGTTATTCTCCTAGAAGAAGTCCCTTGTCCTGCGGGCATTGTATACTGTAGCGTTGTCCTGTTGAAAAACCGTCGTTACCACACAGACGAGGGCCCTCAGTCATGAGGAATGCTCTCTGCAACATCTGGACATAGCCAGCGGCCGTTTGACGCCCCTGCACTTCCTGAAGCTCCATTGTTCCACTGAAGGAAAAAGCACCCCAGACCATTATGGCGCCCCCTCCACTGTGGCGCGTAGAAAGCACCTCAGGTGGGATCTGCTTGTCATGCCAGTAACGTTGGAGACCATCAGGACCATCAAGGTTAAATTTTTTCTCATCACAGAATAAAACTTTCTTCCACCTTTAAATGTCCATGTTTGGTGCTCTCTTGCAAAGTCCAAACGAGCAGTTCTGTGGCGTTCAAGGAGACGAGGTCTTTGAAGACGTTTTTTAGTTTTTGAAGCCCTTCAGTCTCAGATGCCGCCTGATGGTTATGGGGCTGCAGTCAGGCACCAGTAAGGGCCTTAATTTGGGTCGAGGATCGTCCAGTGTCTTGACGGACAGCCAATTGGAATCCTCCGGCTCAGTGCTGGGTGAAATTTTTTGGGTCTTCCACTTGACTTTTTTGTTTCCATAACCTAAGGATCAATTAAGAAATTCCAAATGACTGTCTCACTGCATCCACCTCAACAGCGATGGCGCGCTGTGAGAGACCCTGCTTATGCAGTTCAACAACCCGACCACGTTCAAAAAGGGAGAGTTTTTTTTGCCATTTGCCATAACAACGTGTGACTACCTGACAGAAAATGACAATGAATCCACTTCTTTGCACAGATTTGGCCTTTTAAAGGCACTGTGGTCCTAAACTTTTGATCAGCTGAAAAACAGCCTGTTTCAATTTAATCGTTATTTTCAATTAATTGAATGCTCAAAAAATGTTTTGTCTCACTCTCATTTCTTCTTGTTGCATGTTGATGCTCTACTAGGAACTTGTTAAGAGCCAACAATGTAAAAATGATTTTTTGCAAATTTTCAAGTGGTCTTAAACTTTTGATCAGGACTGTACTCTTTTATTTTTTATATACAGTCAGGTCCATAAATATTGGGACATTGACACAATCCTAACATTTTTGGCTCTATACACCACCACAATGGATTTGAAATGAAGCAAACAAGATGTGCTTTACTGCAGCTTTAATTTAGAGGTATTTACATCCAAATCAGGTGAACGGTTGTAGGTATTACAACAGTTTGCATATGTGCCTCCCACTTGTTAAGGAACCAAAAGTAATGGGACAGAATAATCATCATAAATCAAACTTTCACTTTTTAATACTTGGTTTGCAAATCCTTTGCAGTCAATACAGCCTGAAGTCTGGAACGCATAGACATCACCAGATGCTGGGTTTCATCCCTGGTGATGCTCTGCCAGGCCTCTACTGCAACTGTCTTCAGTTCCTGCTATTTTGGGGGCATTTTTCCCTATTCAGTTTGTCTTCAGCAAGTGAAATGCATGCTCAATCGGATTCAGGTCAGGTGATTGACTTGGCCATTGCATAACATTCCACTTCTTTCTTTTAAAAAACTCTTTGGTTGCTTTTGCAGTATGCTTTAGGTCATTGTCCATCTGCACTGTGAAGCGCCGTCCAATGAGTTCTGAAGCATTTGGCTGAATATGAGCAGATAATATTGCCCGAAACACTTCAGAATTCATCTTGCTGCTTTTGTCAGCAGTCACATCATCAAAAAATACAAGAGAACCAGTTCCTTTGGTCCCATACATTCCCACACCATGACACTACCACCACCATGCTTCACTGATAAGGTAGTATGCTTAGGATCATGAGCAGTTCCTTTCCTTCTCCATACTCTTCTCTTCCCATCACTCTGGTACAAGTTGATCTTGGTCTCATCTGTCCATAGGATGTTGTTCCAGAACTGTGAAGGCTTTTTTAGATGTTGTTTGGCAAACTCTAATCTGGCCTTCCTGTTTGTGAGGCTCACCAATGGTTTACATCTTGTGGTGAACCCTCTGTATTCACTCTTGTGAAGTCTTCTCTTAATTGTTGACTTTGACACACATACACCTACCTCCTGGAGAGTGTTCTAGAACTGGCCAACTGTTGTTAAGGGTGTTTTCTTCACCAGGGAAAGAATTATTTGGTCATCCACCACAGTTGTTTTCCGTGGTCTTCCGGGTCTTTTGGTGTTGCTGAGCTCACCGGTGCGATCCTTCTTTTTAAGAATGTTCCAAACAGTTGTTTTGGCCATGCCAAATGTTTTTGCTATCTCTCTGATGGGTTTGTTTTGTTTTTTCAGCCTAATGATGGCTTGCTTCACTAATAGTGGCAGCTCTTTGGATCTCATCTTGAGAGTTGACAGCAACAGATTCCAAATGCAAATAGCACACTTGAAATGAACTCTGGACCTTTTATCTGCTCATTGTAATTGGGATAATGAGGGAATAACACACACCTGGCCATGTACTAGCTGAGAAGCCAATTGTCCCATCACTTTTGGTTCCTTAACAAGTGGGAGGCATATATGCAAACTGTTGTAATTCCTACACCGTTCACCTGATTTGGATTTGAATACCCTCAAATTAAAGCTGACAGGCTGCAGTTAAAGCACATCTTGTTTGTTTCGTTCAAAATCCATTGTGGTGGTGTATAGAGCCAAAAATGCTACAATTGTGTCGATGTCCCAATATTTATGGACCTGACTGTACATTGGGGGACTGAGACCCTCAGAACACCAGATCTTTAATGCCCTGCTGCTCCTGCCACTCCCTTTTCCCAGTAGTTGACAAGGCCAGACATCCTGCCTGGCCCTGTCATCTAGCGCCTGTGCTGTTGGTCGCAGGATTAACGCAGAGCATCTACCTACTGCGAGCGCGCCAACAGTGTCATCAGCCACCTGGAAGAGTAGACATCAACTTTGCAAGAAGAATCATCTGGGGCTGCAGGGAGGATCATATATACATAAGTATATGCTACATCATGATCCTCCATACAGCTCAGGACATCATCAGCGAATGTGCAGTAGGCATCTGTGCTGCCTAAGCAGCCGAAGCATGTGCTGATCCTATGAGCAACAGCGCAACCTCTAGATTACAGGGCTGGTTAATTAGTGGGAAAGGGAGAGTGGCAGGAGGAGCAGGGTGTTGAAGACGTGGTGCTCCAACGGGCACTGCCTGCCCTTGGATGATTCTATAAGCTCAGCTGCCTAATAATAAAACAACTATTACTAAGTAATGGCACTTTAGAGAAAAATAAGAAAGGTGTCATTTTACTTAGCAGGATCAACTCATGCCAGACTTTGTGTCTGGTTTAATAAGGTTGATCCTGTTGCCAGATGCTCTTTAATATTGTCTTGATTGGAACTGCAGAGAATAAGCTGAAGGGGCCTTGGGCCCTTAGTTCTCAACGTCAGTATATCCTAACAATATACCCTTCACTTTTAAATCTGCCCTGCGCTCAGCTTGAGAGAGTGCTATATTATAAATGTCATAATGCAAACGTATATGTTAGATACATAAACTGATACAAATATGAAAAGTTATTTCTAAAACTATTAAAAAGAGATTATTTTCTAACAAATCACAGTATATGTACTGGCATATATGTGACACTTTCATCTTGATAATAATATGTTACCGGTAGTACATTTAGATTGTATGCTCTTATGGGCAGGGACTCTCTCCTTGTGTCTCATTGTTTTGATTATTTGTCACTTGGCTTGTTTCGTTACCTCCCCAGTTATAAAGCACTGCATAATATGTTGGCACTACATACTGTAAAGATGTGTAGACCGTGTAAGACTGAGCAGATGCCTCATCTCTAGGCTGGTGTCTCCCAGGAGTGTATGGATTAGATCCAGTTTGCACCAAACTCAGGATGAGCGTATTGTTTTTTTTATTCAACCACAGGATGACATGGACTTTTCCACAAATGGTGACACATTTATATTGCTATATGTGATTTTGAATTGATGTATTTTTGTAAAAAAAGCATTTTTTATAAATCTTGGAAGCAAGGTTTCGGATTACCCTGAGCACTATTTAATGTGTTTGCCAAAGCCAGGATAAGGAGAGATTGTGGCATGCTTATGGTATAAAGTGTGGCTTTTGTTGCAGTGTGTCATACACAGGACAGTTTCAAATAGTACTTGCAACTCAATTACAATGCTACATAAACAAGCAGGGACAGTCAGCTTGTTTAGGCTGGGGGAAGCAAGACTCCCAGGCATTCTATTATAGGCAAGGTATACTCTTCTTGTTGCATAAGAATACTGGACCTAACAATATAGACATACTGTGTATATCACACTGTGTCTCTGCCCTGTATATTATGCTGCTTTCAGATAATGCAGCATAGATGACACGATATGTCCGCTTTGAAGACTTCGACACCCAAAATCATTTGACTAAACAATGACTGGAGGCATACTTTTGTACTGTAACTAAAGGCCCTTTTACATGGGCCATGAACTTTGGGAATTATAGGGAATTACTGTTCCTACCAAAGCTCATTTCTGATAAGTGACTCACATAAAGGTGCTGCTGGTCACTCAGCAAACGAGAAAACACTTGTTGTTTGGGTGATAGTTTCTTTTCTGTGGCACATGAAATTCTCATTCTCTAGCTGCACTTCACCCTGTGTAAACAGGGGCATGTTGCCAACAAGGACATTGGGGGAGATTTATCTGGTGTAATGGAAAACTGGCTTAGTTGCCCATGGAAGCCAATCAGATTCCACGTTTCACTTTGCAGAGCTGCTCTGGAAAATGAAATGTGAAATTGAATTGGTGCTATGGGCAACCAAGCCAGTTTTCCTTTGCACAGGTTTTGATAAATCTCCCTTATTGTATGCAGATGGGTTTTTGCATCTGCTCGCATTGCTGTATGTAAATGCAGCTAACGAGCTTGCAATGATCAGTTATGAATGTCTGTTCCAGATCAATCCGGTCCAAATGTCGGTATTAGTGGGCCATTACAGAGCCAACAGGACAAACTAAAAGAAGGGCCTGTTTCAGTACTTTGGGTATGGTGTCCTCCAATATTTAGTGAAAGCAGATTTTCTTGCAGTCTACTCCCTGCTGAAGACAACTGGAAGTTAACTGGATCTGCATGCTAGCCAAGATTTCAATACAGCTAACATCACTATATATACTTAAAGGGTGTTTCTGGTCACACAACAAAAATAACATAACAGCAAAATTCAACCTAACTGCATTATTTGCAATACATTCAGAAAGACTTAAGACCCTTTCCCTTTTTTCACATTTTGTTATGTTGAGGGCTTGTGCTAAAATAAAAAAATAAAATAAAAATGTTCTCCCATAATTCTGTGCTGAATACCCCATAATGAGAAAGTGAAAACAGAATGTTCAAAATAGTTGCTAATTTATTGAAAAGAAAAAACTAAAATGTTGTATGAACATAAGTATTCAGACCCTATACTAGGATTTAGTTGAAGCACCTTTGGCAATGATTACAGCCTCCAGTCTTATCGCGTATGATGCCACAAGGTTTGTACACCTGGATTTGGGGATTTTCTGACATTCTTCATTGCAGATCCTCTCAAAGCTTTGTCAGGTTGGATGGGGGCTGTCAGTGGACAGGCACTTTAAGGTCTCTCCAGAGATGTTCGATTGGGTTCAAGTCAAAGCTCTGGCTATGCCACTCAAGGACATTCAAAGATTTGTCCCTAAGCCACTCCAGTGTTGTCTTGGCCGTGTGCTTAGGGTCATTTGCTTGTTGGAAGGTGAACCTTCCCAGTCTGCGTTCCAGAGCACTCTGGATCAGGTTTTCATTAAGAGTATCTCGGTAATTTGTTCCATTCAGATTTCCCTCAACCCTGACCTTTCCCAGCCATTGAAAAACATCCCTACAACATGATGCTGCCACCAGCAGGCTTCACTGTAGAGATGGAATTGGGGAGGAGATGAGCAATGCTTGCTTTCCTCAAGGCATGATGCTTAGAATTGAGGTCAAAAAGTTAAATTTTGATTTCATAAAACCATAGAATCTTGTTTCTCACAGTTTGAGATTACATTGGGTACTTTTTTGCAAACTCCATGTGGGCTTTCATGTTTCTTTTACTGAGGAGAGGCTTCTTTCTGGCCACTCTGCCATAAAGCCCAGATAAGTGGAGTGCTGCAGTGATGGTTCACCTTCTGGAAGTTTCTCCCATCTGCACACAGGATCTTTGGAGTTCAGCCAGAGTGACTATTGGATTCTTGGTCACCTCTCTTACCATGGTCCTTCTCCGTGAATATTTAGTTGGTGGGGTGGCCAGCTCTAAGAAGAGTCCTGGTTGTTCAGAACTTCTTCCATTTATGCATTATGGAGGCCACTGTGTTCTTGGAAACTTTCAGTGCAGCTGAAATATTTTGCACCATTCTCTAGATCTGTGCCTCCACACAATCTTGTCTCTGATCTATACAGGCAGTTCTTTCATCCTCATGGCTTGGTTTTTGCTTTGATATGCATTGTCATCTGTGAGACCTTATATAGACAGTGGTGTTTCTTTACAAATCATATTGTTATGGTGGAAGCAGTGAACCCTGAACTCAGCTGTCCCACTGTCCCTTCCTGTTTGCACAATCTGCTCTAGACAGCGGCCCACAACTGGTCGGCATTACCAAACCAAACCAAACCGAATCAGGAACTGTAAATCAGAGTCCAAACCGCACAAAAATCAATACCAGGAGAAAAGACAGGTCCAAGGTCCATGGTCATCACATGATCCATCACCATGGTAAAAGATCATGTGACGTACTATGTGATGACCGGAGTGACGTCATCAAAGGTCCTGTAACTGTATTTAATGCTCACCACAGGTCCTATTCAACAAAGGAGACACAAGGAGATGCCGGGCTACGCGATCAAGTGGACTAAGGTGAGTTAAATTTTTTATTTTTTTTTTAACCCCTCCAGCCCTATTTTACTTTGCATTCTGTATTCAGATCTATTATTTTCCCTTATAACCATGTTATAAGGGAAAATAATAATGATCGGGTCTCTATCCCGATCGTCCCTAGCAACCGTGCGTGAAAATCGCATCGCAACCGCACTTCTTGCGGATGCTTGCGATTTTTCACGCAACCCCATTCACTTCTATGGGGCCTGCGTTGCGTGAAAAACGCAGAAGATATAGAGCATGCTGCGATTTTTCACGCAACGCATAAGTGATGCGTGAAAATCACCGCTCATCTGAACAGCCCATAGAAATGAATGGGTCGGTATTCATGTGCGGTGCAATTGCGTACACCTCACGCATCGCATCCGCGTGTGAAAGGGCCTAACAAAGACCAGAAAAGGCTAGTGAGGCGATCCAGAAAGAATACCACCAATCACAGCAACTTTTGGCCAGCAGGTGCACATTTAAATAGGCTGTTCCTCCTGGTCACATAGTAACATAGTATTAAGGCCGAAAAAAGACATTTGTCCATCCAGTACGGCCTGTTATCCTGCAAGTTGAACCAGAGGAAGGCAAAAAAAACACAAAACTTTGAGGTAGAAGCCAATTTTCCCACTTAAGGGGGAAAAAATTCCTTCCCGGCTCCAATCAGGCAATACGAATAACTCTCTAGTAGCTATAGCCTGTAATATTATTACACTCCAGAAATACATCCACGCCCCTCTTGAATTCTTTTATTGTACTCACCATCACCACCTTCTCAGGCAGAGAGTTCCATAGTCTCACTGCTCTTACCATTAAAGAATCCTTTCTATGTTTGTGTACAAACCTTATTTCCTCCAGACGCAGATGATGTCCCTCGTCACAGTCCTGGGGATAAATAGATGATGGAAGAGATCTCTATACTGTCCCCTGATATATTTATACATAGTAATTAGATCTCCCCTCAGCTTACTTGACATGTGACGTTAGCAAGTCGGAGTAGCTTCCAATTGGCAGGCGCTCCTGCACAGGGAGTGCCTAGCCCCGTCACTATGCCAACCAGGCGCTGGTGGGCGTGCTCCTCTGCAGGCAGAGCTGTCGGCGTCCAGTGCATGACACATGTCTAATCAACTGAATTAACCACAAGTAGACTCAAATTAAGGTATAGAAAGATCTCAAGACGATCAAGAGAAATTGGAGCCCCCAGAGCTAAATTTTTAAGTGTCATAACAAAGGGTCTAAATACTTACGTCCGTGAAAATATTTAGTGTTGCGTTTTTATAAATTTTCAAAAATTTCCAAAATTTGCAATCTCCTTCTCGTTATGGGTTACTAGGTGCAAATTGATGGGGAAAACTTGTTTTTTATTTTAGCACAAAGACAGAACATAAGAAATTGTGAAAAAAGTGAAAGGGCCTGAATACTTTCTGAATGTATAGGTAAGTCAGATAATGAAGTCAGATAATGAAGTTCTTTGACTTCTCCTGTGTAACTGTGATCTGTAATGCGCACCCCCTGTTTACATCCTGGCACAAGACTCTTGGGGAGAGTCTGTAGCATGAAGTGTCTGCTTTTCTTCCCCTCCCAACTCGAATGTGACAGATCCAAGCCTGCTTGAAACACCCTGCCCTAAGAAACAGTATAATTGGCTGACATCACATCTACAGGGCAGGGTCTAGAATAATGAGTAGAACACCATCCTGAGAGTCAAGGTCACTGATGATGTTGTGTCGAAACAACAGAGCCTTACAAGCCTTGCCACGACTCAGAAGTTGACATTATGTCATCAGGATAGGGAACCAACATTGCGAAAAAATTCAAGTTACTACAATGGAGTGCAGGAATTTGTGGCATGACAGATCACTATTAGTAAGTGATAACATATCGTCAAATGATGTTGAAAACTGTATAACCAGAATACCCCTTTAAACAGCCACCAACCTCCGGTCTTAGCTGCACCTTCTTCTTCATCACTGCTTGAAGTCTCAGTTTTATCTTTCATTTGCTCCAGTTGATCCAAATTAACTAATCCAACTAGTTCAAAATTACGGCACACCTGTAATACAGCAACCGATGTGTGAAGTATATATAATGCAAACAGTCATTGTATACCATTTTTCAGCTTTTAATATGTTTTTGTGTTTACAAGCCAGTTTCAAGATCTATCTGTGAGTGAATTAAAATATTTTTTCTTACGTTAAGAGGTTTGAAAAGTGCCAACCATACAAATGGGTTCCATTACTAACAAATAGAATCTAAAAATGGTGGAGAATTAATACACAGAGTATATGAAAGGTTCAGTATACATTGGTTACGCATTATTTACCTAAAATTGGAAATCTTCTTTCAAAAGATTTCTCAGTTTTTCAGAACCCCTATGGAATCAGCTATATAGCCTTTTTCACTTCAGCAATGCTGTGAGGGAATAAAGCACAAAATGGCACAATCAATGTGCCATTCTGCTGGGTCTCAGAGGGAGGAATTATGAATAGAGGTTGTCTAAACAATCTCTTTGTGCAGGTACGGGTTTAGATAGTTAAATATTATTACATGGTACTAAAATACAAGTTTATATAAATTCCAACTTTAATGAACATACACTTTACATTTCCTACATATTACATCTACAAACACTCCTTTTGATATAATGTTTGCAAAAGAAAAGCCTTTCCCTACAGTACATAAGGCAGCAGTAACCACAAATTCTTCAGTTTGATGTACTGCATTAATAATCTTTTTGAACACTGGGGATAAGATCTTTAAAAGGAAATGACTATACTGTATGTAAACCACTGAGCTGCTTAGCTCGGAATAAAGCATATTCCATTCTATTTACTGAACAGCAATACATTTACTAATCTGTGATGCACCACTGACTGTGCATATTTAATAAAAGCACTGTTTACAATTGGAATTGGCCTCACAAACCATGAGATCCATGTCATATCATGGTTTCATTACAATGGGGCGCAATGGAATGGCATAGTGCCTAGGATCAAATCATGAATATAGTAAATGCGTGACTCATGAGAGATGGCCAGAAGTCCCTTTCATGGAACTGCGCAACTTTGTTGCAAGCTTCTGCAGCGAGTCTAAAACCATGTCTATGTAAAGCCAACAATAACAGTAAAGATTGTTCTAAACCAGCAAGTATTTGCCACTGGATTGCATGTATATATAAATTTATGTCGTAGGCATATATACATTTATACTGACTGCTATATGATCATTGTACCGTGGAAAATTATTTGTATCAAGAAATAATGTTATTTTGTTCAGAGGAAGTGTGTATGTATTGCCATATACACTCACTGACTCACTACAGGTATACCATATACCAGTGAACCTTTTAGAGACTGAGTATCCAAACTGCAACCCAGATCTATGGATGCTTATCACTATGTATAGTGAAATATTAGCTATATTTACTGAGAACCTGACTGAGACCCAGCATGTGCATCGGGTCTCAGTGCTGGGCAATTGGGTGAAGAATCAGATATATTCATGAGCTATATCATGCGAGCAACGGGTGCATTGCCATTGCAGAGAGAGCTGAGCCCATTGCTCCTAGAGGTTAATTTGCATAATATAAAACATCACAGTAATGCAGGCACATATGAACATGGTACCAACACAGATGTCTTAAGCTGGCCAAGGGCACATTTAACAGGTCAGCCAGTTTCAAATGTACAAATCTGATGACCTTTTGATGCCCTTTAAGAGCCTGTACACTCCACTCTATTAGGCTCTCTTAAGAGAGTTGCTCACAGCTGAAGAGGCACAGCCCGCAGCTAGCACTCTACACACTTTCCACTTATCGGTGAGGGTCTTAGCATGTGGACCCCCACCAAACAAAGCACTTCTAACATGTCATTATGTTAAATGTTAAAAGTTTTATAGAATGAACGGTACACTTTAATACTTTTATATCCCTGTGAGCATAATTTTTAACTTTCGAAAACGTACTTTTTCCCTGTAGTTTATTGAGGCTAATTTTGTACATATCAGATCTATGTAATGTCTTTCATCTAATACATTTGCATACTTCTTCCATATAAACTCTATCATGAGTCTTTATTTTCATATAACAGAATTATTACTTCCTGCACTGGAAATGTAGTCAGAAAGTTGCTGGTAAACTAGGTTCTGACAAATTTGCTTATCTCTAGAGGTTTGCTAGCCATTCACAGACTGTTACACATACTTATGCTCTTCTCAAGGTGGCTATCTAGTTCTTCATTAGTTTGGTTTCGTAGTAGCACAGCTGACATTTGTAAGGTTTCAATTCATTATGCTTCTCTATGTGTTGTTGTAGACTTTCATCACTTGAGCAGGTAAAAGTACATTATCACATCGAAAAACAAGTCCCTTCAGTTGCTTTGATAACTTGGAACGACAAACTTCTATAGAACGACTCTCTCTTCTGTAATGAAGACATAAAAATGACATGAAGCTACATACAAAACAAACAAAATCAAAACATTTACACATCAATACTCATGCCAGTTCCATTGTATGAGGTATGTATTTTACACAATACTTCCTGTTTCAACAATCATCATTACATTAATATTTTGTGCTACAGTAAGAAGCATCTAATTGTTTTGGTCCCCACAAATGAACAAAGTGGCTAAAACAACAAGTAACCAGAGCTAAAGTGCAACAGCTGGAATCTTCTACCTAAACAATAAACTTATGTTGGTAGGTTTGGTGTCATTTTATACCAGCAATATTGTACTTTTACAACTGTCCTGATATATGGAAATGCAGAAAATCCAAAGTATCTGGTAACCAAGGCAACTATCAAAACATTCAATTTAAATTATGTAATAACCACTTGCTGCCACCAGGTTCCCTTTAAAGTTGTAAAGAGCAGTATGGGCTGTGCCTATTCAGAAAAACTTGTAATTATAAAATGTAAACCTCTGCTCTTCCTATGCTTTGAACTAGAAATCTATCCAAAAATAAGAGTGAACTGCTTCTCAGCATAATTAACATCGTCTTCTCAACGCAATTGATAGTATCCAGCCCCCTATGTTGCATGCTATACATGGTGAGTGGGCCTATGCTTTTTGATCAAAATGTAATTAATGCCTCATGTATAACATACAACATAGGGGGCTGTATACTTTCAAATGCGCTGAGAAGCAATGTTAATTATACGAGAAGCAGTTATTAGATCAAAGCATAGTATGAGGATGTGCGATCCAGATTAACTCTTATTTTTGGATATATTTTTGAACTAGAAGTCATGTGTGGCAGTGCTTACTCAGTAATGCTGCATTCATACAGTCACAGAATAGCTCTGTCCACCTACGGTATGTCCTAAACATATAAAGAGGGGGGATTTAAAAGAATAAAATAAAACTTTTACTGAATCTTTTTCCATAAAACTATATACATACGTCTGCTCAGCTCCTGCTGCTCTATAAGACACCACTGCATGTTCATGTTGACAGGTTCCCTTTAAAGAGACTGCATGTAACAAAAACTAATGCCACTGCAACGCAGGAAAACCACCTTGTCCATATGCCCTATTAAGGCATATAGACATCACAAAAGGAGACTTCGGACTCCACTTTGAGCCATAAGTCTGGCAAACTTGAGAAATTATGTGGATGGCCATTCATCTGAATGCTATCACGTAATACTACATTTCCCTGCAAGGGAAATGTCTGGCTGCCCACAGATTTCCATGGAAAATTAGCTGTTTGCTGTGTATATTTGCATTGTGACCTGGGTGGTCATTTGATAGGCATGGAAGAGGCATGTTCTCTAAGCAAGACTCAAAATGGAATACAAGTTCCACATTTTCTCAATATAACTCCCAAAATACAGTCATGGTAAATCAGGGTAAGGGCTCATGTACATGACTAACACTGATGAGCGAGAGGGTAACAATTTTTTGAACTTTTGACTTTCAGGCTCCATATCTCACCATCCACTACAGCTCAGAACATGAGACTACCATCATTTTATAGACAATCACCTTGGCTATCTCATATATAAATTGGACTTGCAACTATTTAGCATATGATAAGTTTATGCAGATTCTTGTCATGTAACTACATTGTAACTGTTTTGCTCCTAAAACTCAAAGTTTTCATTTTTATTATTTTATAAATCCACCTTTGGTTTTCAACACTGGCCTGAATCCTTCTGGCCCAAACTCTCGATCAGATTCAAGCATGTATTGACCAATATCTGTTCCCAAGTCTCTTCTACACATTTCCAATGTTGGTGCATAATGGTCGACTTACTTGGCACGAATACAGCTTTTCCTTTAGTCTACCCACAAAAGTGTTTGATTGGTTGAGATCTGGGGGACTGTGGGGGCCAAACCAACAGCTATACTTCATTATCAGTTAACATTTTATTCACCAATCTCAATGTATGCTTCGGGTCATTGTCCTGCTGGGACACTATGTGGTCCTTTTCATACCCATAGTACTCGAGTGTAAGACGTAACTCATCTTGTAGGATACTCACATATAGCGGGCTGTCCGAATACACCTCCTAGGAAGCCCCTAAACCTGTCCCTGACTCCTGTCAGTATATATAGACCCTGAAGGTGGGAAAATACATACGCCGGATCATAGGAGCCCAGAAATTACCTAGGTAGTGGCAGAGAATGAGACTACCAGTTCCTTCCCAGGTGAAAGAACCACCGTCTCCCTGAGGCCTAGTAATACAAGCACAGGGAAAACAACCAAATACCAAGAGCAGTACAATTATCTTATAGAATATGGATGAGCAGGAACACAGGTAAGGTCCACACACCAACTCTTTCAAATCCAAGCAGAGAATATCAACCGCATGGTATGAAGTGTGAGACCAAACTAAGTAGGGAATGCAGTAATGACAATGGCTGCACCTGACAAGAGGTGTGGTCATTACCAAACCACAACTCTGAGAATCAAGGGACTGTCCGTTTAACCTCACGTGCAGACAGTCCTCTCCGAGAGATCTAACCTCTGTCACAGAAGGTACCGTGACAATAGCTCAGCATTGAGACCACCATAGATCCTGGTCAAGTATCCAACGCCTTTGGCTGTGAAACAACCTCAAATCATTGAGCTTCCTCCACCAAACTTGACAGTTCCTTCAATTTTCTCGATCCGTTAGCACCCTTTTCCTTTTTTTCTTCCAGACCCATTTGCACCCATCAGAGCCCAGTCTATTGACTTTCATCTCATCGCTCCAAATCGACGATTCCCAATCTTCTACTGTCCACACTTTACAAACTAATGTCAACACTTCCTATGATGATATTGAGGTCGAGGCTTCTTCACCCTTTTTTGGACCACCATTCCAGACTTGTGTATTGCGCATTGCACGGTGCTTGCATGGGTGTCTGTGATCTCACTATTACGAAGCATATGAGCCACTGCCATGTTTGTCTTGCCAGAACTAATAGACCTTGTAATAGATTGACTTGTTGACTCCGATGTTTTGCATGGATATTCTGCCACCTCTTGTCTTTGGAATGGATGGACGGACTTCATTTTGTATTCTTCCAACTGTCATGGCACTCACATGATGCAGTTTGACATTTTACTTGGCCAAGATACTACTGCCGATGAGCTGGATGATGCTGTTTCTCTTTTCTTGGGAATTCTTCATGGCTGCTCCTGGATTCAAACCAGTGACCTTTCGCTTGGGAAATCAACCTAATAACACACTGAGCTATTAGGGAATGTAGAACAGATTGTAATTTGTATTGTACAAGAAGAAAAAGATTGTTTCCACCACCAGGAGCAAAACAGTAACAATGCAGTTACATACCAAGAATCTGCAGAACTAATCGTATGCTAAATAGTTGCAAGTCCAATTTATGTATGAGATCCAAGATGATTGTCTATAAAATGATGGTAGTCTCATGTTCAAAGCTGTAGTGATGGTGAGATATGGAGCCTGAAAGTCAAAAGTTCAAAACATTGTTACCCTTTTGCTTGTCAGTGTATATTATGGCTCCATTTTTGTAGAAAGTCCTTATATCCATAATGTTTTTTTAAACTCTTTGTAAGAGTCTGGTAAACTATTCCATACAGAACATCTCACAAAAACCTGAATAGCATGAGGTATATATTTTTTTTCCACATGGAGTCTATAGACTACATATTCCACTGTATAACTCGATGTACCTAATCTTTTTTAAGATTACATCTACTTATGTGTTAATGAAAACATACTGCATAACACTGTATTTAATGTGCTAAATACTTTAAATAACACTCCCAGAAATAATGAAAATCAGCTGTATTATAAATATTGATTATTATTATTATTAATAATAATAATAATAATAATAATAACAACATAAATGTTTACATACAAAACCCCTCACAAGCACGTTCAAAAACTCCCTTTATTATCGTCATGTGCATTGCAAAAGAAACTTGAGATTCAATAATTGTTTAAAATATAAGTTTGTTTGGGTGATCAGCTACTATAACCATTGGAAACCATCTTAATGCACTGGCCAGTGCGCTGTTTATGGGGACCTCCTATATGACGTTCATAAACTCTAATAGGGCTAACACAACATATGAAGATTACATCTAATTCTTTGATAAATCAAGCAGAGAAGCTTTCATATATTTTTCAAATAGTAGCAGTAATCATTTTTAGTCGCTATTCTTCAGTTACAGAGTGATCCATGAGAAACGCTTTCCATAAATGCCTTGGTATAGTTAAATTATATGACTGCCCTACTGTTTAAGGGTTTCTGTCATGAGAAATTATGTTATGTTGCTGACTGACATTAGCGATGTGCTAATGTCAGCAGTACATAACAGTATGCTTTATAACTCCCTGCCTCGCGCCGTTCTCTTAAAATAAAGACTTTTAAAATATGCTAATGAGACTCTAGGTGCTTATTAGGGCGTTGCTTCAGCACCTAGAGGCTCGACTACGCACCCTTTGGCACGCCCAGGTCCAGTTGATTGACTTTCGAGTTCTCCTCAGTGTCCCGTAAATCCCGTGCCTGCGCCGTCCAGTTTTACTATTCGGTGCAGGCGCAGTGATGTGAAGGACGCACTCCTGCTGCCGACTTCCTTCTTCGGCGGAGGCCGGCAGCAGGAGCGCGTCCTTCACTGCGCCTGCGCTGAATACTAAACGGGACGGCGCAGGCGCTGCATTTACGGATGATGAGGAGAACTCGAAAGGTCAATCAACTGGACCTGGGCGTGCCAAAGGGTGCGTAGGCCGAGCCTCTAGATGCTGAAGCAACGCCTTAATAGCACCTAGAGGCTCATTAGCATATTGTAAAAGTCTTTATTTTGAGGGAACGGCGGCAGGGAGTTATAAAGCACACTGTTATGTACTGCTGACATTAGCACATCGCTAATGTCAGTCAGCTACATAACGATTTTACTCATGACAGAAACCTTTTAAAGATGTCATCAGCTTTTAAGGTGGGATGGACTGCTTGTTTTATCTGTCATGTACTCCTTTCAGATGTATGCAAAGCAAGCAGCCACAGCTCTGATAGGGTTGCAGAGAATTAGCATTGCAAACACAGCGGTAGTGCCATGAGTACAGCACAAGAAAACATTTGACTAAAAGCATACTTATTGGCACTCAACAAACAACTATTTAACATTTTCTTGATTTTACCTTTACATCTCAGACACACATCAGAGTATGTCTTCCTTTTAACATCCTTACATTCCTGTTTAAGTAGTATTTTCATTTCACTGACAATGTTCATGGGTGCAACTTTAATCTGCATGTTTATGTAAGCTATCACAACTTTCCATAAATCAATAGTATAAAATTAAGAAACTTTGTAACCTATCTAAGAAGAAAATTCACTATGAATTCACTGATAAAAATCCATCTCCAGAAATGAGCAGGTTTTTCAGTTTCACTGAGACATCAGTTTACAATTGGCAACAGAGTTCCATTAAGAGGGGAATGGGAAAGATGGTGCAAGAGACTTCCTGCTGTGATGTCTCCCATATAGAGTATACTCAAGAGAAAAAAAGAGATCCTGCTCCCCTTTATCTCTGAAGCAAACCTGATGAAGCAGCAATAGCATGGAAGACATTATACAGCAGTAGTGAACAGCTGTTACAATGGTCATTCATGGCCGACATGGTCCTGTGCGCACAGTTGATGGCCTCCTTTGTGTGAATTAGAGCTTATATTCATTGAACCTCTGTCTTCAGCATTGTCAGGGTTAATCCTCTGTGAGCTGCTGCATGGATGTCTCCAATTGCTTCAGGTCTCTGCTTGTATGAAGAGAGTTGCTGAGTCATTCATTCGCAAACAGTATATTGGATGTTCTGTTCCTGCTGTTTCTTCTATCAGTTCTGAGGGCCTTAGATCAGAGGAGAGATCCTGGCAGCTTCTGGAGAATTTTGATGCCCAATACCTACTTATGGAATTTGTGCAAGTATCCAGGGCAAAGAAGACAGGGAGTATGCTGTGGGGGTTATATTACAATAATGGTTCATGACCACCGTGTCTTATGTTCACAGGTGATGGCTTCCTGTGTGTGAATTGGGTCTTGTATTCATAGTACCAGTCATCATCACTGCTAGGGTTAATCTTCTCTTGCTCTGTGAGCTGCTGCATGACTGTGACCAATTGCTTATCAGCTGCTCCAATATATACCTGGCTGTTTCCTTCAGTTCTGGCCTGAGCAATTGGTCTTTACTTGCTAGGTCTCTCTAGTTAGATAAAGCCTGTAAAAGAGCTATTATACATTTGTCTGTCTGATTACTGACCTGTGCCTGTTCACTGTACTGATCCTGTGCCACTTACCTGACCTTTGGATTGTTTAATGGATTTGCACAAACTCTGGCAGCCCTGACCTCTGCCTGTTTTCCTGACTACATGTATTGCCTGTTCCCCTTGGTTCTACAAACTGGTGTCTCTGATCTGCTGTGGATCAACAGCCAACCACACCAGGACTATTCCAAGAGGTAGTGGCCTTGTGGCTCCCCTGCAGCAGCAAAGTCCAGATCTTTGATAACATTTTTTCTGATGAAACATTTACTTTAATTAGGCACAGTACATTAAGTAGTGATATGTTTTTGTATCACAGAAACCTGTTTTATATGATGTTCTTTCATTTTTTAAAGTTAGGTAAAAGTATTTTTAAATATGTCAATTCCAGCTGTAAAGCTAATTTGCTGTGGTGGAACAGTGTGAGGGTTTGCTGTCGGTTCACTGTCAGTTATCGTGCTGCTTGTAGAAAGTAATTGCCCTGGTTTTTTAAAATATCCCCAGCAGTGTTACATTTCTAGAGGTGAAAATTCAGTATTACTCGCAGAATTTTTTTAATGTGCTTATATCAGCAGTATAAATTATTTCATCTTCAATCACAGCAAGTAATAATAGACAAAAAAGATGATATAACAGAGCGTATAATTAAGAAAAGATTGGTTTTTTCCAAATATTGCTAGGAGGAATCATTAGTGAATTTACATGATCCAGCATCAAAAATGGTGCATGCATACTGGAGTAAATAATTTACCTCTGTGAAGGACGATATGATCTATCATATTGTGTTTATATTTGGGTATGATAAAGACACAGGGGACATCGAAGGGTCTTTGGTCCTTCCTCAGAATAACTGAATGGCCAGCTTCAACATGCATTGTAAAAGCTGATCTGTGGAAGTAAGATCAATATAGTTTACATTAAGTAGTCATTAAGTCTCCTGTACACAACTCAAGTGAAGGAAGTATCCACTCTAAAAGTGTTGTAGTAACTTTCAAGGTAAATATAATTGTATGCATATTTCTCGAGATTAAGAAATAAGAGGGACATTTGACCAATAACTTAAGTGCTGAAACATACTTATTTGCATTCACTTGAAAGCTTAATCCTTGGTCTGAAAGTTTTACATATGCATTGTCAATGTGACCATGGAGGTCAATCTGTCTGCCACCATGGAATCTTAGCACAGATCTTTGCACATCCAATTTTTTTTAACGTGACAGCTGTTATTGTCCATGCTACTTTTACATAGTGTTTAAATGGACAGTAGGGGGTCTTAATTTATAAAGCTTGGCATCAAATATCAATGAAGGTAGATATGCAAGTGGAACACATTCCCAATTTATAGTATTTATATATATTTATTAAATCTATTTATTGAAATCTATGTCAGCAGCTTCATTCAAGGTAATGCTGTATGGAGTGTGAAAGAGAATCTTTCTGCCCTTGCTAAACCAAATGTCCCTTAATCCCACAGAGTGACTTTAAAACAATATTTATTCTTTATGACATTATTATAACAAGTATAAATCTATAATCTCTATACACAATATATACTCTGTCATTTGCATTTACATTCTCCAATATATTTGTGTCCTTTTTTCATTTAGTCCCTTTTGGGTATATTTATCAAACTGGTGTAAAGTAGAACTGACTAAGTTGCCCACAGCAACTAATCAGATTCCACCTTTCATTTTTGACAACTCCTGTGGAAAATGAAAGGTGGAATCTAATTGGTTGCTATGGTATGGAATATGATATTGGTTGCAAGCCAGTTCCACTTTGCACCAGTTTGATAAATGACCCCATTTATCTTTTATCTCACTGGTGACATCTGTTGTACTTGAAGGCTTCCAGCCCTGCCATAGCAAAGTTACCACTGCACTGTGCCAGGGCTTAATAGGAACACTCTGATTTTACAATAGTCTAGCCATAAATGTAATAAATATGAAACCCATAAAACAATGGAGAATTTTTTTTCCCCCCCTCCAATTCCACTCCATTAATACTTTTTCCAGCTTCCCAATACATTGTATGGAATATTAAATGTGCTGTTGGAAAGTACAACTATACATAAGCTATATACACTCACCTAAAGAATTATTAGGGAACACCATACTAATACGGTGTTGGACCCCCTTTTGCCTCAGAACTGCCTTAATTCTACGTGGCATTGATTTAACAAGGTGCCTGATAGCATTCTTTAGAAACGTTGGCCATATTGATAGGATAGCATCTTGCAGTTGATGGAGATTTGAGGGATGCACATCCAGGGCAACGAAGCTCCCGTTCCACCACAATCCCAAAGATGCTCTATTGGGTTGAGATCTGGTGACTGTGGGGGCCATTTTAGTACAGTGAACTCATTGTCATGTTCAAGAAACCAATTTGAAATGATTCGAGCTTTGTGACATGGTGCATTATCCTGCTGGAAGTAGCCATCAGAGGATGGATACATGTTCTCATTCTGTTTACGCCAAATTCGGACTCTACGATTTGAATGTCTCAACAGAAATGGAGACTCATCAGACCAGGCAACATTTTTCCAGTCTTAAACAGTCCAATTTTGGTGAGCTCGTGCAAATTGTAGCCTCTTTTTCCTATTTGTAGTGGAGATGAGTGGTACCCGGTGGGGTCTTCTGCTGTTGTAGCCCCTCCGCCTCAAGGTTGTGCGTGTTGTGGCTTCACAAATGCTTTGCTGCATACCTCGGTTGTAACGAGTGGTTATTTCAGTCAACGTTGCTCTTCTATCAGCTTGAATCAGTCGGCCCATTCTCCTCTGACCTCTAGCATCCACAAGGCATTTTTGCCCACAGGACTGCCGCATACTGGATGTTTTTCCCTTTTCACACCATTCTTTGTAAACCCTAGAAATGGTTGCGCGTGAAAATCTCAGTAACTGAGCAGATTGTGAAATACTCAGACTGGCCCGTCTGGCACCAACAACCATGCCACGCTCAAAATTGCTTAAATCACCTTTCTTTCCCATTCTGACATTCAGTTTGAAGTTCAGGAGATTGTCTTGACCAGGACCACACCCCTAAATGCATTGAAGCAACTGCCATGTGATTGGTTGACTAGATAATTGCATTAATTGAGAAATAAGACAGGTGTTCCTAATAATTCTTTAGGTGAGTGATAAAGGAAAAATTAAAAAAAGTTATGGCTAAATTAAATTCATTTATAAGTATTAAAGATGAGTTGTCATCCCTCTTGTCAGGCCGCTTTGGTCAATACCTGCATTCTCCATAAAATAACAATTCTGGAACATCTTTTCTATTTGAACTATGTTGTGACGGTCCTCTGTTATTTCTTCTAGAAATATATGAATAAATTGATAACTGTATGTTGACACTGATTTTATTCTGTAGGGACACAACCCAGCTGGAAACACCCAGCTGTCAATTTATTAATAGATTTCTAGGAACCTCAGAGGAATGGCACCACCCAAAGTTAGAAAAATATGCTCCTAGAACAGACATGACTGGAAAGCTTGATTGTTGATTCTACGGTAAGAGTTATAATTCCCTTTAATAGTGAGTAGTGTACTATTTAGAATATCCTCAGTAAGCATTGGGCAGTACTTCAAACGGATAGAGATCTTTCTATGACTCTGCCATCTTATCCCCAAATTACTTGGAAGAAATCAGAAAATCTGCGTGATCTATTGCTTAATCATGGAGTTTACATTTTGATTATATCATTATGTTGACTTATGTTGCTTATACATAATTAGCCACTATACAGTGGATACAAAGAGAGGGCTTTTTGGCAGTAGGGGTCCTAAATGGGGATCTTTCTCATGTGGATCAAATGCGGCCTGCAAATATATGATTCGTTCCACCACTTTTTGGGATTCCTCCAAAGAGAAAGAATATAAAATTGTACACAATATTACTTGTAACATGGAAGCTGTGATATATCTGATCACCTGCCCCTGTCATCTAATATACACTGCTCAAAAAAATAAAGGGAACACTTAAACAGCACAATGTAACTCCAAGTCAATCACACTTCTGTGAAATCAAACTGTCCACTTAGGAAGCAACACTGAGTGACAATCAATTTCACGTGCTGTTGTGCAAATGGGATAGACAACAGGTGGAAATTATAGGCAATTAGCAAGACACCCCCAATAAAGGAGTGGTTTTGCAGGTGATGACCACAGACCACTTCTCAGTTCCTATGCTTCCTGGCTGATGTTTTGGTCACTTTTGAATGCTGGCGGTGCTTTCACTCTAGTGGTAGCATGAGACGGAGTCTACAACCCACACAAGTGGCTCAGGTAGTGCAGCTTATCCAGGATGGCACATCAATGTGAGCTGTGGCAAGAAGGTTTGCTGTGTCTGTCAGCGTAGTGTCCAGAGCATGGAGGCGCTATCAGGAGACAGGCCAGTACATCAGGAGACGTGGAGGAGGCCGTAGGAGGGCAACAACCCAGCAGCAGGACCGCTACCTCCGCCTTTGTGCAAGGAGGAACAGGAGGAGCACTGCCCGAGCCCTGCAAAATGACCTCCGGCAGGCCACAAATGTGCATGTGTCTGCTCAAACGGTCAGAAACAGACTCCATGAGGGTGATATGAGGGCCCGACGTCCACAGGTGGGGGTTGTGCTTACAGCCCAACACCGTGCAGGACGTTTGGCATTTGCCAGAGAACACCAAGATTGGCAAATTTGCCACTGGCGCCTTGTGCTCTTCACAGATGAAAGCAGGTTCACACTGAGAACATGTGACAGACGTGACAGAGTCTTGAGACGGCGTGGAGAACGTTCTGCTGCCTGCAACATCCTCCAGCACGACCGGTTTGGCATTGGGTCAGTAATGGTGTGGGGTGGCATTTCTTTAGAGGGCCGCACAGCCCTCCATGTGCTCGCCAGAGGTAGCCTGACTGCCATTAGGTACCGAGATGAGATCCTCAGACCCCTTGTGAGACCATATGCTGGTGCGGTTGGCCCTGGGTTCCTCCTAATGCAAGACAATGCTAGACCTCATGTGGCTGGAGTGTGTCAGCATTTCCTGCAAGACGAAGGCATTGATGCTATGGACTGGCCTGCCTGTTCCCCAGACCTGAATCCAACTGAGCACCATCTGGACTTCATGTCTCGCTCTATCCACCATCGTCACGTTGTACCACCAGACTGTCCAGGAGTTGGCAGAGGCTCTTAGGCCAGGTCTGGGAGGAGATCCCTCAGGAGACCGTCCCCGCCATCCTCAGCAGAGCATGCACAGGCGTTGTAGGGAGGTCATACAGGCACGTGGAGGCCACACACACTACTGAACCTCATTTGACTTGTTTTAAGGACATTACATAAAGTTGGATCAGCCTGTAGTGTGTTTTTCCACTTTAATTTTGAGTGTGACTCCAAATCCAGACCTCCATTTTTTTGTGTGATTTTGTTGTCAGCACATTCAACTATGTAAAGAACAAAGTATTTCAGAAGAATATTTAATTAAAGTACGTGTCTTAGAACGCGTCAATAAAATCTAAGCTGCCGTGATGTCTCTGAAAAAAGACCGCTTAAAGTACGTGTCTTAGAACACGTCAATAAAATCTAAGCTGCCGTGATGTCTCTGAAAATGTTGATGGCCTGCAATCTATCCCTCGTCATTTTCGTAAGTACCATGCTTGTAACCCAAGAGGTTAAAAGTGAGGGGTCTAGACAGGATAAGACTTGGATCTAGGGGTGGTGACATTAAGCAAGCATTGCTACGTAAAGAAACTAAATGGATGGTACTGTTGGATACAGTAATTACAAGGGGCCTTAATGAATTTAGTAGCTTCAAACCTTTTCTGTAAAAGTGTGCATTTTTACATGTGTGGTATATAATGTTTTTATTTTGTGTAATTTTTGTCTTCTTTGATTAGATTTTTTTTATTCCATATAGATCTCTCTATTTTTTTTTTCCGTATATATCTATGGTGGATGAGGTGTGTGGGTTCTATAGATAAAGATTACAAGTATTGAAAGAAAAAGAAGAAAAATACTACACGAAAGAAAGAAAAATAAAGAAAATGTGTATCTATGATATGGCATGTGAGATTAATAGATAACAGTGGGGTCTATTACTCCGTGATTCTCTTGATAATGCACGTATGAAGTATGTGGGAGTGCGATTCATCCATCTGGTTCCCGGATGGGTGGACCCCACTCCTGACAATGCACCTTATTAATATGTGGAAGTTCACTTCACCTGTCTGGTTTCCGGACGGGTGGACCTCACTCCCATATATTTTCACTTCTTATATATTTTTTGTGTTTTCTTGTTCACAATTTTTTCACTTTTTTTATTTTTTTATTTTGCATTTATAATTTTATAATTTTTTTATTTTTGTGATGACTTAGCACATATTTCACTTTATTTGTGTGTACCTGTACCTGACTATATGTCTCGCATAGTACATACAACATATGAATTATATTTTAATAATTTATTTGCAATCCATCACTTTTGCACGTGTCACGTGTAATGTGCACTATGTGAGACGTGTTGGAGCTGGTTTCACATGGTGTTACACATCATATATATATATATATATATATTTTTTTTTATTATATTCATTGTCACTTTTTATTTTTATATATGGGTTAATATTGCTCTTATTGAGCCTGAATATATATATATATAAACCTTTTTATCACGATCTGCTTAATCATGGAGTTTACATTTTGATTATATCATTATGTTGACATACATAATTATGCTGGTATATCTGTATTAATTATAGGTTTTTATTTTGTATAGTTTGCTTAATTGATATGCCAGTTATTCTATTTAGACTATACACAACAGCCATATTAGACTATTTTAGTGTGGGGTATCCATTGCCGATCACATGACCTTACAATCACATGATCACATCAAGACGCGGCCTAGTACATGCTCTGGATAACTTAATCTGGATGCGCTCCGTCACACGCATGAGCGGTGGTAGCGCGTGGATGCGCTGAAAGATGAAGTTCATTCACCATGATGGAGCTGCGCTACATATGATGTCGTTCAGGTGATTCTTATTATTATTCATCTAGCACCCGCCTCTTCTCCCTCTCCTCATTTTAATTGTATACTCACCTCCTGACGAAGCCTAAGGGGCGAAATACATGTCGAAGTGTTTGTGCGTGGGGGTGATACTTCAGCATATTGCACTTCATGTCTGTGGGTAGGTTGCTATAGCTGTACATGGGCATTTCTCATGAGTAGTTTGCCATTTTTTGCATGTATATATGTGTGCCATGTGTAATTATTGACTTGATCACTATATTTTATCATCTATATGTATTCTGCACAGCACCAGTATTACTACTCTGGTGAAATATAGCACCTAGGACTCTGTGTATTTTCCATGTATTCAGCACTATATATCCAGCTAGAAGTCAAGTATAGTATCTGCAGTTTGTGCAATATTTATGTACTCAGCTTCAGGTATTATAAAGCCCTTATATGTACACAGCTTTAGGGATAACTATATTTTGTATGTATTCAGCAATATATATTCAGCTGGAAGCTAAGTGGAGTATCTATAGCTCTGTGCAATATTCATGCACCCAGCCTTTGGTATTATTAAGTCCTTATATGTACTCAGCTTTATATATTTAGTCAGATATACTACCTTGGGCCTCTATCTTCTGTTGCCCTGGTGGAGTGCTTGATATATCTAGCCTGTTATATTTTTCTGGGGTTTGTATTTTCTGTTCCCCTGGTGGAGTGCAATTATTAGGGCTTTTTGGTATCTTCTAATGACTTGGCTTTATTATGTAGCTTGATATAAGAGCTTGGGGCCTGTTTCCCAATATTACATCTGTCACATACTGTAAGTGCTATATCTTATCTATGTAATCCATGCATTTTTTCTGGATCATTTTCCATCGTGCCTCTTTCTCTTTACAATTGTATTTAAATTATATATTTTGATTAATAAAGATTATTACATATTTTATAGTTATAGTCCCATTGATCTTTATTTTGGTTAGGATTTATGACTGGAAAGCTGCAGATCCTTTTTAGGAATGAAGAAATGTATTATGACGTTAAATAAAAACTGGGGCAGTCCCTGTAAATGTGCTAAAAATGCCCTGTTTATTTTCCTGGTGGCAGTGGTGACGTTCTGTGCACATGGGTCACAGCTAAAGCCAGTCACTGGCAGTGACGTCCTGTATACTGTTGAGGTCAGTGATTGGCTGCACGGTAACCTATGTGTATGGAACGTTATCATTGCAGCCATGAAGATGAGTTTTTAATTAACTCGGACAACCCCTTTAAGAAATTGGCATAAGTTATAGCTGAAGTCTGCACCAGTCTCTAGCTGGAGTAGATTTCAGTTTCTGGCTCATGGACTGCCTATTGCAGTATCTGGCTCTATAAAATTTGGGCGCATCTAACTTCAGCAAACAGGGATCAAGACTTTCCCCCCACTGTCTTTTTTGTGTATTCTACCCCTGGAGTTTTGTAATCTAGAGGTAATACTGCAGGGAGTTAGGAAACTATGTCAACATGGGAAATGTATCCTCTGCACAGATCTACAATATCTGAAGAGAAATTAATAGAAAAATACAAAAGCTCCAATGCACCATATTTTTTTCTTACTTGAAACATGTATAAAAAAAGCAATCTTTGCATTTAAGCAGCTTCTTTCCGCCATGTTTGTCCCGGTAGTGACGACGAATACTCTGAATGTAACCAGAAGAAAAGTTACAAAATTCACAGTTGAGGACCGCTTCATCTTTTGGCTCAGGTGCTGAATTGGCCAAAGGAGGAGGAACAGGGCTATTGTTGCTGTTATTTCTGGCTTGAGCAGCTGACTGGTAATGATTGAGCTGCTGCTGAACATCTGGTGGCTCAGAATATAAAGAGTCTGGGAACCACAAACAGAAGAAGGTCAAATATTAACTTACAATGCCACAAAAACACATTAAAAGTTATTAAACAACAAAAGTCAAAGCAACATAAGTTAAAATCATGATATACAAGGTGAAAATAACCCAGACATCCTATGAAACTCATGGTTCTTCAGGACATTTTCTTAAAATGATAGCCAATGAGGGACTGCTAAGTAGCAATATCCTTCTCCCTGTCACAACTTCTGGACATGCACAGGGAGACTGTTCAAATAAGTATAAATGAACTGAATATTTTCACTGGTTCACATATGGCAATTATTGCTAATGTATGAAGGCTAGGAATTATTCTGATATAAACGGTAATTGCTTTGTAGAAATAGAAGTTTACTTATGATTTTATAGTTAAGTTACCAAACAAGAGATGTACTGTAAATGTATGAATAAATGTACATCAAGAAATTCTAAACTGAAACCGAACATCAGAGCTGGTATTTGTACATTATATCTGGCTTGGTGAACAGTCGCATAGCAAAGCAAGAAATATGTGAAAAATCTGTAAGGTCTCAGAGGATTTTTTTACATTGCAGAGGCAATTTATTAGTGCCAACCATTGGTTAATTGCCAGGGAGGTTCTCCCTATGGGAAATCCCATAGTTGTGGTTAGTCGTGACTACATGTTATCACGGATGAAAGGAAATCTACTTCTTACTTTGCATGTTAAGTTGATCTGCTAACACATATATTCAGCATGCATTTTCTATGTCATATAGTGGAATCTGTAATACGTTACATTGTCCAAAACTAACAGGAGAAAATTGCCTTGGGGCAGCCGTGTTGCTCAAGGCCTTGGTTGCATTTTTTGCTCATGCTTTGGGACTGGGACAGTGATGCCATGTTTGATTGGTGCTTGCTGAATACAGCTACTTAACGCCAGCATTAAGATAATTGAATAGATTTAAATACTCTTGGCTGGTTTCTATAGAATTGCTGTAATCTACATATTTACTTATCATGTATTGATCCTGAATGACATTCTGTCTTATAGTCCTCTGGGATGACATTGCTCAGAGAAATGTGAATGCAGTACCCTACAGTGGACTGCATTACAGAAGCTCAGCAAATCTGTTAGACTAGGGCTAAACGGCGACATTTGTCACGAGACAAAAAAGTCGCAAATTTCAAGAAATGAAGCCAGGTTGGATTTGCAGTATGTTGTATGGCGACACCATTGAAATAAATTTTTTGAGATGTTGCACAACTTTCTTGTCACGCAACAAATGTCACTATATAGCTGTAACCTTTTTTGTTGCGTGACTGGCTGTCACTCGACACATGTAGCCCTAGCAGAAGAGGGGTATGCTTGAAAGCAAGCTTGTTGACTGTATTCTATAGCAACTAGCAGAAATGTAAATGATCAGTACAAAATGAGTCAATGTATTTACAAAGTTATTCAACTATTAATACAGAAAATATATAAAACTTATAATGGTGTTTAAACGTGAACAAACACTTTAAAGCAGTGGGGGAAAAACTTGTGTAGTGCAGAAGACATGTGCAGAAAGCCGTTTATCTACCAGTTGACATTTTCCAGGGGAAATGTGATCTACACATATGCTTGCCAAAGCAATTAGGTGAGTTCCAAAAATAAATGAAACAATATGGTACAGTGAAATATGATGAAGAGCATTCTCTTGCTATACAGTATTTTATAATAACTAAGATCCTTGCTTACCTCTAAAATACGGTAACCTTTTCACTGACATTTGGGGGGTTTAACGTCAACTCACTTCTATCAATATGTATCTAACGTATCTTAAAATCAGAATCCCATTTAAAGGGGTATTCTAAACTCAAACTTTTCTCCCAATCAATTCACTACTCCTGTAAACCACAACATAGCAATTTCTTAACGTATGGAAACTACCCCTGTTCTGTGCTCTCTGTGGTGGTCACATGCAGAGCTGCAGTGCTGTTTTGCTGTTTCTAACAAGGGAACAAGCAAGTTAAAGCAATGCCTATTGGAAAAATTAGCCCCACCGTTTAAGCACTGGGATGAAAGTGGCACACAGTGACAATACAGGTACCGACAGGGATCTTTTTTTAACAACAATGGTATGTAGAAATATGTTTATGATGGCAATAAATTATTATAAATGATTAGCTTCTTATTTTTTTTTTTGTCAAAAAAACTTTAATACAGTCAGGTCCATAAATATTGGGACATCAACACAATTCTAACAATTTTGGCTCTATACACCACCACAATGGATTTGAACTGAAACGAACAAGATGTTCTTTAACTGCAGACTGTCAGCTTTAATTTGAGGGTATTTACATCCAAATCAGGTGAACGGTGTAGGAATTACAACAGTTTGCATATGTGCCTCCCACTTTGTTAAGGAACAAAAAAGTAATGGGAACAATTGGCTTCTTAGCTGTTCCATGGCCAGGTTTTGTGTTATTACCTCATTATCTCAATTGTAATGAGCAGATAAAAGGTCCAGAGTTAATTTCAAGTGTGCTATTTGCATTTGGGAATCTGTTGCTGTCAACTCTCAAGATGAGATCCAAAGAGCTGTCACTATCAGTGAAGCAAGCCATCATTAGGCTGAGAAAACAAAACAAATCCATCAGAGAGATAGCAAAAACATTAGGCGTTGGCCAAAACAACTCTTTGGAACATTCTTAAAAAGAAGGGACACATCGAGTGAGCTAAGCAACACCAAAAGACCCTGAAGACCACGGTAAACAACTGTCTGGTGGATGACCGAAGAATTCTTTCCCTGGTGAAGAAAACACCCTTCACAACAGTTGGCCAGATCAAGAACACTCTCCAAGAGGTAGATGTATGTGTTGTCAAAGTCAACAATCAAGAGAAGACTTCACTAGAGTGAATACAGAGGGTTCACCACAAGATGTAAACCATGGGTGAGCCTCAAAAACAGGAGGCCAGAATAGAGTTTGCCAAACAAGCATCTAAAAAAGCCTTCAACGGTTCTGGAACAACATCCTAGTGGACAGATGAGACCAAGATCAACATGTACCAGAGTGATGGGAAGAGAAGAGTATGGAGAAGGAAAGGAAACTGCTCATGATCCTAAGCCATACCACCTCTTCAGTGAAGCATGGTGGTGGTAGTGTCATGGCGTGGGCATGAATGGCTGCTAATGGAACTGGTTCTCTTGTATTTATTGATGATGTGAGTGCTGACAAAAGCAGCAGGATAAATTCTGAAGTGTTTCGGGCAATATTATTTGCTCATATTCAGCCAAATGCTTCAGAACTCATTGGACAGTGCTTCACAGTGCAGATGGACAATGACCCAAAGCATACTGCAAAAGAAACCAAAGAGTTTTTAAGGGAAAGAAGTGAGATGTTATGCAATGGCCAAGTCAATCACCTGACCTCAATCCGATTGAGCATGCATTTCCCTTGCTGAAGACAAAACTGAAGGGAAAATGCCCCAAGAACAAGCAGGAACTGAAGACAGTTGCAGTAGAGGCCTGGCAGAGCATCACCAGGGATGAAACCCAGCGTCTGGTGATGTCTATGCGTTCCAGACTTCAGGCTGTAATTGACTGCAAAGGATTTGCAACCAAGTATTAAAAAGTGAAAGTTTTGATTTATGATTATTATTCTGTCCCCATTACTTTTGGTTCCTTAACAAATGGGAGGCACATATGCAAACTGTTGTAATTCCTACACCGTTCACCTAATTTGGATGTATATACCCTCAAATTAAAGCGGACAGTCTGCAGTTAAAGCACATCTTGTTCATTTCATTTCAAATCCATTGTGGTGGTGTATAGAGCCAAAAATGTTAGAATTGTGTCAATGTCTCAATATTTATGGACCTGACTGTATATCAATCATGTACAGAACACGTCAGTTTATGGGAGTTCTTACCAAGTAGTCTAGGTTCTTTTCCTATTCGTGAGCTTTGCTTAGCTCGTGGGCCATTAGGAAGCAGACTGCGTAGTTTTGGCAATGTAAGTGCTTTTCCATGATCATTTAATGAGTGATCCTTTAACTGGCTGATTGTCATGGTTGTTACTGGGCAAAAAGAGCATTTGTAGCCATGTTCGCCTAAAATTAACACGTTTGATTATTATACATCAGGTTCAAAAGTACCCCAATGCCCAATATGGCATAATTCTTAAACACTTAATATACATGTACCTAACAACCTGTATCTATCTATACATATATCTATCTATCTATCTATATATAAATGAACTGAACTCCACGGCACTTCCAAAATCAAACGTATGTTTATTCTCCTAGTGAATAAACACCGTGGAGTTCAGTTAATTTATATATATGGTTGGTGGATCGCCTCTACAGCCGCTGGCACTCTGCTTCTACTTTTTCTACTGCTGTGCTGCCTGCCTTTTTGCTATATATATATATATATATATATATATATATATATATATACAGTACAGACCAAAAGTTTGGACACACCTTCTCATTCAAAGAGTTTTCTTTATTTTCATGACTATGAAAATTGTAGATTCACACTGAAGGCATCAAAACTATGAATTAACACATGTGGAATTATATACATAACAAACAAGTGTGAAACAACTGAAAATATGTCATATTCTAGGTTCTTCAAAGTAGCCACCTTTTTGCTTTGATTACTGCTTTGCACACTCTTGGCATTCTCTTGATGAGCTTCAAGAGGTAGTCTCGTGAAATGGTTTTCACTTCACAGGTGTGCCCTGTCAGGTTTAATAAGTGGGATTTCTTGCCTTATAAATGGGGTTGGGACCATCAGTTGCGTTGAGGAGAAGTCAGGTGGTTACACAGCTGATATTCCTACTGAATAGACTGTTAGAATTTGTATTATGGCAAGAAAAAAGCAGCTAAGTAAAGAAAAACGAGTGGCCATCATTACTTTAAGAAATTAAGGTCAGTCAGTCAGCCCAAAAATTGGGAAAACTTTGAAAGTAAGGGCTATTTGACCATGAAGGAGAGTGATGGGGTGCTGCGCCAGATGACCTGGCCTCCACAGTCACCGGACCTGAACCCAATCGAGATGGTTTAGGGTGAGCTGGACCGCAGAGTGAAGGCAAAAGGGCCAACAAGTGCTAAGCATCTCTGGGAACTCCTTCAAGACTGTTGGAAGACCATTTCAGGGGACTACCTCTTGAAGCTCATCAAGAGAATGCCAAGAGTGTGCAAAGCAGTAATCAAAGAAAAAGGTGGCTCCACTTATTAAACCTGACAGGGCACACCTATGAAGTGAAAACCATTTCAGGGGACTACCTCTTGAAGCTCATCAAGAGAATGCCAAGAGTGTGCAAAGCAGTAATCAAAGAAAAAGGTGGCTACTTTGAAGAACCTAGAATATGACATATTTTCAGTTGATTCACACTTGTTTGTTATGTATATAATTCCACATGTGTTAATTCAGAGTTTTGAAGCCTTCAGTGTGAATCTACAATTTTCATAGTCATGAAAATAAAGAAAACTCTTTGAATGAGAAGGTGTGTCCAAACTTTTGGTCTGTACTGTATATACATACAGCATTTGGAAAGCATTCGGACCCTTTCACTTTTTTCACATTTTGTTGTTGCTAAAATAAAAAATGAAAAAGGTTTTCCCCCATCATTCTCCACTCGATACTCCATAATAACAAAGTGAAAACAGAATATTAGAAATCTTTGATAATTTATTGAAAAGGAAAAATAAAATATTGCATCAACATAAGTATTCAGACCCTCTGCTCAGGATTTAGTTGAAGCACCTTTGGCAGCAATTACAGCCTCCAGTCTTATGATGGCACAAGGTCACACCTGGATTTGGGGATTTTCTGACATTCTGCTCTCAAGCTTTGTCAGGTTGGAAGGGGACTGTCGGTAGACAGCCATTTTCAGGTGTCTCTAAAAATGTTTGATTGGGTTCAAGTCAAAGCTCTGGTTGGGCCACTCAAGGATATTCACAGAGTTGTCACTGAGCCACTCCTGTGTTGTCTTGTCTGTGTGCATAAGGTCATTGTCTTCTTCGAAGTTGACCCAGTCTGCACTCTGGATCAGGTTTTTATAAAAAAAAAAGTGCTTCCATTATGGAAGTTCCATTAGTACACAGTAGAACCACAGCTATAGTCACTGCACCCTGGTCTTCTGCTGGGTGTCCGCTGTGCTGTGTCCTGATTGTGTACAGCGGAGCAGGAGAGGTAAATTATTTTATTTGTTTTAAGTCTGATCTGAGGTCAGATGAGGATTGGGGGTCTGATTTGGGGGTTTGATGAAGCTTGGAGGTTTGATCTGAGGTCTGATGAAGACTGAGGTCTGAATTGGGGATCTGCTGAAGATTAGGAGTCTGATTCAAGATCTGATGAAGACTTGGTTTCTGATGAAAATTAGGGGTATGATCTGAGGTCTGATGAGCATTGGGGGTCTGATGTAAATTTTTTTTTTCTTATTTTCCACCTCTAAATCCTAGGTTTCTTTATCACCATATTCTGACACCCATGATCTTTTTTTTATATTTCTGTCTATGGTGCTATGTAAGGGCTCATTTATTTGTGGGGCGATCAGTTTTCATTGTTATCGTTTTGGTGTATGTATGACTTTTTTTTTACCATGTATTGAATTTTTTAGCAACCAAAGAAGCTGATTTAGCTATTTTGATTTTTCCTTTTGCGGAATTCACTATAACTGATGCATACTTTATATTTTAATAGTTTGGACATTTTTGAACACGATAATAACACTGATATGTATTTGGTTTTTGTTTATTTTTATATGAAAGATGACCAAAAATGTGATTTAAATTTCTAATTCTTGTGTTTTTATTTTATACATATGCTTTATTTTTTTTTACTTTTTTAGCTATATTTTTAGGTTGACAGGAACTTTGAAATGGAGGGCCTGGGAACCTTCACAAGTGGAGAGTGTTCAGTTACTGGGTGCAGCTCGTTCCCAGTTAAGGCTAGGGCTACACGGTGACATAATGATAGTCTATGGTGTCACACTGTCATATGCTGTGACTGCAACACGACATTTGGATTTTTATGCGACTGTTGCGTCCCAGTCGTCACATGTCGCAGTTCAACTGGCCATGGCGTCTGAGGGATTAAATGTCTGTGATTGGAGATGTCTGTGGGCCCCATCTTTAAAGACCAACTTTCGCTATACATGTAGGAGTTAGAAAGGTGCAGTTTTCATTATACAGGGTGATTAAAAAAGGATGGTGGAAAACTAAAGTCCTGTAGTTAAAGTAAAAAATTCTGCTCTTGAAAAATTAAAACTGTGCTGTGATTGGTTGCTATAGGCATAACGTTTTCTTTTAGACAGTTGTCATGAATCTGCGCCTTTGTGTACAGGTTATTTTAAAGTTATTCGCAAAGGAACGGGTTTAAGATAGCGACATCACAGCAAGAAAAAGCTTTTTTTTCCCCTTAGAACAGGGTCTGTTGTGACAGTGAAATTTTCAGAATAAATTTGATAAATGTGCTCCTCAAAGAAACTGCATTTTGCTGTGCCAGCAATGGAGGTCACATGGAATATTTGTAGGGTATAGATAAAACTTGGACAGAAAATGTGTAGTTTCATGTTAATAACTTTGTGTTATGTTATCTCAGTTATCAATACCGAAGCTATAATTTTACACCATTCTTTTTAAATCACCCTGTACATTGATGACAAGCACAAAACCAGAAGGACTTCCTCTTGGGCAGTTTTGACACAGTTAGCACCAAAGTGTTGAAATTAACCTTGTGAACATCACTAAATGCTCCATCTGCATTTACCATGATATTATTATGAGATTATCATGCTCAAGGTAAGTAATATTAGATCGGAAAGAATTGTGGTGGTGGTGTGAATGATTTTATGTTTGTTTTTAAGTTGACCATAAACATAAGAGAGAAGACATCCACAGACTAACCTCAATGGCAGGTCTTTAATAGCAGCTAACGCCACTTGCCCCATTGAAATAAACAAAATATCAGTCAAAATTGCTTATTTATTGGTGCAGTCTGTTGAAATAGCTACCTATGTGTATAGTAAACTGTATAGTAAACTATATGTATTTTATAATGCATGTCCTCAGACATAAAAACAGGAATCTTTACCTATATAGTAAATAAAAAACAGGATTTTTAATGCTTACCTCCATGTGCTTTCAAAATGTGCGTTTTCAAACGGCCTTTGTAAGAAGATTTAAAGGGACAATGTTTGCATCTAAATGGTTTGTTATGTCCATGATGATCCTGGATATGTCGATCAAGACTAAAAGAAAAAAGTAAGCTATAATAGCCAATTAACACTTATGTGTTCTAACCATTAAACAATTATCAGTATAATCCTTGGACATATACAAGTAAAAATAACTAGCTATAGTCATCTATAGTTTTTCATTTTTGTATATAACTGATAACTGAGATCTTTCATACAAAGGAAAACTGAACATGTACAAAGAAGTGGTAAACAAACATTGCCCTGTCACAAAAATGTACCACATGACAATATAGATCAGGTTGCAGTAAAGAGCATCTGACAGCAGTAGTGACCCGCCTCAGCCAATGCATGTAGAGAGGGACTAGAAAGCAGGCAGCAATAGGGAATCAAGGAAGCCTTGGAATGGAGTGGTGGGGAATCAATGAGTGAGTATGACGTTTTATTTTTTTAAACATTCAAAGCCTGTATATAAAAATATCGGCCAGACAACTCCTTTAACAGGAATGAATGAAAAGCCCTGGCATGATAAGACCTTGATGATTCTAAAGTATTTGAGACATCATGTCTTTAAGTAAACACAATGCTAAACTAAGGCCATGTTCACATCTCTAGTTCACCGCCAGATCACCATTGACTGTAATAAGGTCTGGCAGTAATCCGGACGCTTTCCGACATAAATGCTGGGTTTCGGACGGACAAATACCACTGCATGCAGCGGTTTTTGTCCGTCCGACAGACGGATTTATGTTGGATCAGGCAGCCGGATCATCTCTGATGGAGATGTGAACACAGCCTAAACACAATCTGTCAAAAGCTGGCCATTTATTTTGAGAACCTTTTTGGCAACCTATAAAAAGCCTTATTGCATGATTTCCAGACCAGTACATAGATACAAGCTAAGCAGTTAAATAAATAAATAAAAGCATAAAAATATAAAACTATTTTTTAATAGATCTTACTTGTGTCTGAACGCAGAGACAAAAGAGCAAAACTGGCAGTTGTATTTGCCTTCTTTAGCAAACAGGGCCAGTGCCAAGTGACTTCTCTCATGGGAACGCAGACCTTGCATGGACATTAAAACTCGATCACACTGTTTACAAGGGTAGCCACCTGGCCTGCAGCGTTTCGGAAGGGGTACTGGTATGGGCTCTGGTTCTACTTCTGAGCCCCCTTCTCCTGCCACTGTACTAGAATCTACAGGCTCCTCTTGACAATCTTTACTGTCATCTTGGGTCGTATCATCCTTTTGTAAAAAAATAGCATAAATCATACTTTGCACTCAAACATTACTTATCACAGACAAGCTATTTTAACATTGAGGTATCAGCACTAAACATGTACTTTGAAATGCCAAGCCATTTCCCTAGTAAGGTACAGCAGCATTTCATAGGTTTGGAAGCCATTTAAAATAGCAATTTTAAATGCCAACAAACAGGAACAAATGGGTTGTATTAGTAAGTGTATTCTACAACGACACATTTGCATCATTTGTGTATATAATTAAAATGCATAAAATAATGGCAAATGCTGCAAGAATAATGTAACAACAGTCCTGAATATGCATGTAAAACCTCAACTGAAAGCGAAATGCTTTTAAAAACACACAGTAATTTGTAGAAATAACTTTTTGTGACAGTTGATTATGTTTTTAGAAAAATGATGCTTCTGCTAAACTTATTCTGTACTTGTAGGGATACAAAGTGAGGGCTGTTTAGAATGTTAGTCAGACCAGGACACACTAATTAGACCATCTCCACTGCATTAAGACATGTCAAGGCTACAAGAGAAGTAGCTTCAAAATATTTGTGCCTTTAAGAAAGAATTCACTGTTAGTACCTTTAGTTCAGGAGGAAGTGGAGGAGCATTTCCATACTGGACATGCTTGCGAAGATGATTACAGATGGCTCGGAGTGTGGGATGGACTTCTACGCAGAACTTACATTTGTAGCCCACTACCTTTTCCTTTAATGTCTTATGCACTGCCTCTTGACCACTTCCTGTCTGTAACCATATCCAGAAAAATACAAAATTATCACTGTTATATGAGCACTAAAATGGTCATTGTTCAGAAGGAAAAAACTGTGTCTTTCTACATGTGTACTGATTCATAGTGCAAGGGCCTTATAACCAACGTTTTATACTGTGGCATGAAAGCCCTACTTACACACTAGAGTGCAAAGCATGAGACTTATCTCTGCCCCATCATGTACTGCAAAGAAATTATCTAAGCCTATGTCACATAGACCACAAAAAATTCAAATTACACCTGAAGTGCTTTATCTGCTCCTATGTACTATATTGTATCAATCTATAGCGTAAGATATGTCCATGCAGTACAGACTAGCTGGCATATGCTGAAGATAAATTGCAGTACTAGGCAAGTGGATGAGACTTTTCATCCACAAGCTGCAGAAATTGACCTATGGCGCAGATTTTATTTAATTTCTATTCCATAATGTTTGGGTATTCACTGGGGATTTCACTTCAGTGAAGTAGTCATAATCCACAATAAAATCCACAAGCAATGTACTCTTGTGGATTTTGCTGTGGATTACCTGTATCTCGAGATCCACAAGTGTGGGTTTTAAATTAAAGAAGCTAAAAAAAACTAATTTAGGGCCAGGTCACACAGAATATTTTGCTTCTGCAAAATCCGCCAGGTATTTTGCTGCAGAAAATCCATACCAAATGTTCATCAATAGAATAATTATTTGCAGATTTATTTTGTGAAACTCTGCAGAAATTATCAGCGGTAAATCCAACTCGTATGGACCCTAATGGCTGAGCAAAAGAATGTAAGAAACACAAAATAGCTTAGCTGGTATTTTAATGTTACACTAACAGTTAGTTTTTCAATAAAAGGATGACCGAGTAACTGTATCTCCTAATTTTAAATATCATTTCAGCCTTTATTCAGAAAGCAGGTAGATATATTTAATTATATCACTGTTCACAGCAACCACTAACAGACGAGTCCAGAAAGGTGTCTGAGGATAAGAAAATGTGGATGAAGTTAGGAAACACTTTTTTTTAGATGAATTATATCTGATTATTGTATGGTGTCCAGATGATTGTTGCAGGTAGGGGGTAGGAGCATTTACTTCCAACCCAATGATAATCCAAATTTACTATAGGAGGAGAAACCAACAAGCTACCAAGGACCTACATTGCCCTAAACATTATAGCAATCTTCCTGTGTCCCATAAATATACAGTTTCTTATTAAGGAGGGAGAATGTAAAATAAAGCCTTTTTTTACCTTTGCAGTTTCAGGTCAAAATAAGAAAAGACATCTTAAAGTTAAATCTATTTGCTTAGATGACATTTTCGTTATCTGAATTTAAAAAAGTGGTTTCTCTGTTACTTTATTACACAGTCTGCATGTTCATATTTGTAGCATTCTTTTTGCATATGCCAGCATTACTGTTCTTATATTTGACTATTTACTTATTCCTGCAACACAAACTAGTCTGGATATATATATATATATATATATATATATAAATTTAAGTTTTATATACTGAACCCAGTTTTTCAATAATACAAGCACTAAGAGCCCATGACACCACTACCATAACCAAATGCATAACACCTTTCTTTAAAGTGGCCACTTTTTACCAAAAGTTACCAAAAGTTTAGAATGCTATACAACAACAAACTGAGTAATACTCACTTTACAGGGACCAGTGGGGAAGTAAAAGAACGCATGTGGTGGGGCGCTCAATAAGCTGAGTATTACTCAGTTTAACATTTTACAGCACTCTAATCTTTGGAAAAAGTTTAACGATATAGAAAACCCTTTTAACGTCTCATATCTTTTAAGGGCTACAAACAGGACAGAGCAATTCAATCACACAATCAAATATATCAAGGTCTATGGAAGTTTAGTGGTAAATAGCATAAAGATGACCAACATAGTATGTTTTACTAGTTAAACCAATGTTGAACTGTAGCAGAATAACCAATATATCATGCTGCTATATAAATTTTGTTGAAATTAGTTTTTTGGCACCAAGTCATAAATAGTACCTAGAGGTCTTCCATGGCTTTGCATTTACCTGCACTACCCAGGATATGCAAGTGGAAATTTCCTAACACAAAGGCACTGACACTTTCTATACACTATTAGCCACATGTGTAGCATGTATCATTGCTGCACTGACAGGATCTTGCCATTTATCTACCATCTAATACAAACATTTGTATAAACACCTGCTTCCAAAGAATGAAATACGTACAAAGAACCAGTAAGGGAAAAAAAATCTGTGTGTTACAGATCTGTCATTAAATAATCAGTAAGCATTATTCGATACTTAATAACCACTTCAAGACCGGGCTGATTAACCCCCTTCCTGACCAGGTGCATTTTCAGTTTAAGTACATGCATCTTTAAAAGCTATAACTTGTTTCCCCACTTTGCTATGTAAACAATTTTTGTAGTTTTTCAGTGATGTTTATTTGTAATGTAATTTTTATTTTACTATTTTTTATATTTTTTATACCCAGGAAAATGTAAAAAAAATAATTGTGTTTTTCTACAGTTTTTTTGTTTCTATTTTTAACTGCACAAATTGCAACTAAAATACTTTTTTTTTTATTATACCCTCTTTTGATATAGAGGATGTATGGGTTATATTCATGAGGGTGGGGCTAGAAGCTGTGGTGTGGCATGTGATAGTGTTTTTTTCTATTACTTAATTTTATTTTAAACTTAGCGTGTCATCAGCATGTTCTGGCCCCATAGAAATTAAAGCGGCTTGCATAAAAAAACGGAAGGCATCTGGATACAATCCGTTGCAATGCATTTTTCACTGATGGTTGCTGATCGCATCCACACAGAAAAAAAACAAACACGGAATGCAATTGCAGTTTGGACACACCCTGACTCATTCCATATAGCTTGTGTGAAACAAGCATAAATGTTCTTCTCCCTGAGTACTGAATTTTGCAGTCCTTGTGGCTGTTATCATCTTTGTTACAGTGCTCATCAGAGCCCCCTACACATAAGAGAAATGTTAGGTGAGTGCCCGATTTTCAGCAAAACCAGCTGGCTATCTCCCCAGACAGATTATTGTCAGGGAAAAGTAGGTTCGGACATTCTGAACTTCAACACCAGAACCTATTTTTCATTCAGATCAGTTGGCTAAACACCCGTTCGGCCAACAGTTATCTTCCTCAACCTTCCCATAAGCATGCACACTCACCTCAGCAGGCATGCTTATTTCAATAGGGAGACAAGGCTCTACCTGACACCAGCTTATCTCCCAACACAATCCCTAATCTTCAATAACCTAACCTTATAAAATATACACTTTACTTTAATATTAATGAAACAGATATTCAATTATATAAATCTTACCTTTTCTTGTTTGCCCTCTACAGAAACAATATTGCAATGTTTTTGCCTGTTTAAAAGTTGCTTTCGTCTTTCCTGACGTTTCGCACGTTTCTGGAATTCCTCAATGTGAGATGTTAAGTGGCAAGTCAGTTCAGCAATACTATTTAATTTGGTATTACAATGTTTGCACTGATATGTGGTGGTATAGGAACGAGTGCCTGTTGTGCCCAATATTGAAAAGTCTCGCTTTATGTCCTTGCTGTGATGATCTGTATAGTGCATGCACAGGAGATCAGCTGTGCTAAATGACAGCTTGAAGCACTTAATGCATCTAAATGGAAGGAGTTCTGTTTCATTACTTTCCGAATCATCAAATGGGGCCTCTATTTCAGAGTTATCATCAGGAGTACTTTGAACGTCATGTTTTTCTGAGTACACAGGTGTGAAGAACTGTTCAAGTTTACTTGCTTGTGTCTTTTTAGGGAAGACTCCAGGGTGTCTTTTTATGTAATGTGATACAATTCCTTTCTTGCTATACGATTGAAATGTACAGATAGAACATTTTTTCCTTTCAATTGCCTTCTTCAGATCTTCGTTCAGCTCAGATGAGCCCTCTTTCTGTGGTGAGGTAAGGACTACCTTGTTTGATTGATCATCAACTGTTCTAGATGCTGCTAAGCAGTGAGTATAGTAAGCATCTATGTCATGCCGCTTCTGATAGTGAGCTGCTAAACCTTTGCGAATTGGATTTGTATAGGAACAGAGGGCACATTTAAACAAATTGTTTTTGCCCTCTGGTTGTGCTCGAACATTATTGTGTTTGATGCGGTAGTGCCTAGCTATACCTTTTCTTGTTGAGCAAAAATATTTGCATAATTGACATTTGAACAGTGTGTGTGATGCCATATTTTTACGCGGTCTAAAGTCTAAAAGGTCAGTAACTTCACCAGGTTCTAGAGTAACAATCGTTTGATGTGACTGATCATCAACAGGAGTATCCGGTTCAGTGCTAGAAATTTCATTTGGAGATATTTGTGAAATCATGTCTGGTTCTGGCTCATTATGGTATTTTTCATAGTGAATCTTTAATTTTTCTAGAGTGCCATGGGTGTAGGGGCATATTTTACATCTGTAGGCACCATATCCTTGTTTAAATATTCTATTATTTTCTTCAGCGTCATTTTGGGCAGATTCATGAGGTGGTTCCACATCATGAACAAAATCTTCAGCAGTGACCTTTATTAATGGGTGTCGTTTTTGGTAGTGGGTAAGAACACCATGAATACGAGTGTTGATATAAGGACAATGTCTGCATTTATAAACTGCTCCAGGATTAATATCTACATCTTGGGCAAAGTCTGCAGCTTTAACTTTCATGCCAGGGTGTTTTTTCCCATAATGAGTTAGCAGACCATGTAAATTGTTGTACTCGGATAAACACACAGTACATTGATAAGGTGATGAAGTAAGTGCAGAGGACAATTGTGAAGGCTTCTCCTGTATTACAGTGGAATCGTCTAATCTCTCCATGTGAGGTTCAACAGGAATGGAATCTTTCTGAATAATGTGGGACTCCGAGGACATTACTTCTTCAGAATTTGAATTCTGTGTAGCATCCTTCTCCTTAATGATATCAAGAAGTACAGATTCATCACCTTTCAGAACCCAAGGATGCACAGCTTGATAGTGATTAGTGATATCCCAAATAGAAGGGGCTTCAAATGTACAATCTCTGCACTTATAAGACTTTAACTCGGGAGCTGGCTGCACAGGCACAGGGTCTGGGCCAGCACACAGTTTTGTTGCCATGTAGGTATAATCCACATAGTGCTCTGGATGTCTTCTTTGATAATGCTCTAGAAGACCACTAGGCTCTGGATGTGAATAAATACACCACTCACAGTGATAACCAGCTTCAATGAAGCCATCCAAAAATGCCCACTTCAATATTAAAGTCACCGTAGCCTTAAAACTAGGATGGTCTTTTTTCATATGCTTTCTTAGAGCATAGACATAAGGGGTTGAAAATGAACACTGTCTACATTTTAGGGTTCGAAGTTTAGCCTTCTCAGGCTCATTATTTAAAGGAGAACTTTGAGTGTTTGTGCTGGGTTTCTTTTGGCCGTGCTCACAGAGACTTCTTATAGCAGCTGTGTGTTGTCTAATAACATCAGCATTTACTTTATAATCTCTGTGCTTCTTCTGGTAATGAATAAGAACTCCTTTGACAGTTTGATTGCCATAGTCACAGTGTTGACAAAAGAACATTTCATTTTCTTTTGGTTGAACAGTACCTTTTTTGGTGCTGTACATAGTTGTAGATTGTTTACTAAGTATGTATTGCTGAGGATCTACATTTCTCATGGTCTCAGAATTTGGAGGTACCTGTCTAATGTACTTTGCAGTGACTTTAATTTCAGGATGCCGTTTCTGATAATGAACCAATACACCAACAACAGAACGGTTACTGTATGAACAATGCTTACAGTAATATAGTTCAACATTTTCTTCTGGGGCAGAAGCCACAGTGGCAGAATTTGCAGCTATAGAAGATCCTCCATCAAAAGCTAGTTGAGAAATAGCTGTTCCACTGTCCACAGTGACAACGCGCATTGTTTTTTGAATCCTAAAGTAAGATGCTTTTTCATCAGGATGCTTTTTTTGATAGTGAACCAAAACGGAATGCATGTTTGGACTAGCAAATCCACACACATCGCAATCATAAACTACAACATTATTAACAGCAGCATTCTTCTGAGTATCATTCTCTGTAGGAAATGACTTTGTAGTACTTGCTTGTGGTGTACTTTTATTAAAGGTTGCTGAACTGTTCATTCCATGCCCTGAAGGTGTAGAGGTTACCATGTTTTTAGGTGCAGAATTCAGAATTTCTCTTAATGTTTGTGATTCAGCATTGAGCTCCTCTTGTCTTTCAACAACATAACTTGAAAATATCATTGCATTATTGATTTTAACTGTAGGGTGCATTCTTTGGTAGTGTGGCATTAAGCTTCGAACATTAGGACTTGTGTAAGAGCAAAAGCGACATCTATAGATGAGATCTGAATGGTCAAAGTTAAGCACATTCATTGCTTCTGGATGATGCTCTGAGTAATGTTGTTGCAAATCCTCAAAATTATTATAGTCTATATAGCATTCAAGACAACGGTATACTGCACTATGATCGTTGGGATCCAAAATATACCTAAAACTGAATTTAATATAGGGATGCATTCGCTGATAATGAGTGCTAACACTACGTGCAGACTTATTGCTAAAGTCACAGTGTTTGCAATAATACAATCTTCCTGACTCCTCAGTATACTCAGAATTTTCATTGTTTTGGTCACTTTCACCATACTGGTTAGACTGATTGAAACCAATAGATGAATTTAGATCTTGTTCTTTAAAGCCAACTGACTGAAAGTAGTAATCCTCATCATCATCTGACAGTGTTAATTCAATTTCTGCACCGTTGGCTGCTGAATAATTATGTTGGATATTTCTAAAGTTTATGTTTTTTTGAGACATGCCAATATCCCTATTCCATAGTTGTTGGATAGAATACTGATCAGCAGTCTCCAATTGTTCGGATGGATCTTCCTCTTTGTCTAGTTCTACCTCTATTTCTACTTCATTCTCTTCCTCATCTTCATCGTCCTCCACATTAATGACTGCATCTTCTTGTTGCTTAGTTTGGCTAATCTTGCTTTGTAGATTGCTTGCAATTTCATCAATTCTTGTTCTTTTCTTTGCAGGTGATAAATCCAAAGGAAAATCATTTGAAATTTTCCGGGACGTTTTTGCAACAAAATTATTTTTTGAAGATAACCCCAAAATAGAAGTCTGGCTCTTTCGCACAGTTACAGAATTGCTAGAATCTAGTTCGTTATCTTGTATTTGCTGTATCACATTGCTATTGTTTGGCATATTGTCACAGAAGGAATGTTTATGCTGCTGGTGAACACGCAGCCCTTTTAAGGTGGTTGTGGAGTAATTGCACATTGTACACTTGTATGGGTTCTGCTGAGAAGTTTCTGGCATGTTTCCAGATTTTCTACCATTTATATTACCAGTTTCATAAGCTTCATTTAATTGAGTAGACATATTTTCACTTAGTGTACTTATAGGATCCCAATCAGGAGATGCACCGCTGTGACACTGCTTGTGTGCCCCAAGCTTTAATGGGCTTTTGCATGAAAATGGACATTCATCACATTTGTAAACTGCGGTCTTTCCAGATAAGTGAATATTTTCAATATGGCGGGAGATACTCCGGCGATGCATTGTAAGAAAAGGACAAAAAGGGCACTGAAATCTGTTCATAAATCTTCTAAAAGGAATTCCCTTTGTCTCCAGCAATTTGTTGTTTTCAGATCCCAATAAGGGTTCCCCTGACATGTCATGATGGTCCATTGGGCCAAAACCATTTTCACCATCCATTTCAATATAGTCCTCATCAGAACTTGAATCATTTAACAAGCTATTCTCATCCATATCGACCAAGGAATTGGACTTTTCTGGAATTACATAAGATCTTTCTGATAAATTCAAAATGCCAACATTTGAAGGATATTTAGGTTTCACTGGAACATATGACATTGACTGATACTTGGATGTGTTGCCTCCTGGAAGATTACTTATAGGGCTTCTATAACTAGGCATATTTGCACTAGGTAGCTCATGGGTTGTCATGTTTAGTGGCATGTAGCTAGGCCCAGGACTAGACATTTGTGAACTTTTAGTTTGTAGATCTGACACGTTTAGCCCATCTTGACGTAAACTTGACAATATTTTGACCATCCCACGATGTTTTTTCATCATATGGTCACACCAACGCTCCCGTCTTGGCGTTTGGTAGCTACACCATTCACAGCAAAAGTTTCCCCTAGACTTTGTCAGAGGTTTCACCATGGATTCAAGTATACTTCGCTCTACTACTTCAGCTGGCAATTCCTTACATGTTTCTTGAATTGACATTGAAGTAGAAGTACTCTGAGACATGGAAGGTGATAAACTTTCTTTCAAGCTATTCTTGTGGTACATTTTTTGATGCTTAATTATTCTTGCTCTTCTAGGTGACTTGTAGGTGCAAAACTGGCATGAGAAAACTTTTCCAAATCCATCATGCAGCATAATGTTATAATTTCCAGAGGCCCCTGTATTTCCACTAGCATGTCCATGGACCTTCCTGGTATGTTCCACTAGAAGATATTTAGATCGAAAATAGCGAACACAAAATTTACATTGGAAAAACTTATTTGTTGGTTTGGAACTGCTAGCAGATGACAATCCATAAAAACCAGGACTGGGACTGTAGTATGATCCAGTGGGTGCCTGAGGAGTATTCTGGCCTGAAAAAAAGTTAAAAATTCAATTAAAATAATCTAAAATATTTAAAGATATGTTTACAGTGTGAACTTGTATTAAAAATGAATGTTTGGTTTAATATGCATTAAATAATGTGCATTACTGAAAAATTATTTTCTTGTATAGAAAATGGGAATACACACAGAACCCACCATGAGTTTCTTCTGTAGGCACAAATTCATTTTTCAATGAAGAAAACACAGCTTCAGACTGGTTAGAGGAATTTGTACACAAAGTTCTAGCTTGACTACAACTTTCATCTGTTACATCTGTGGGCTGCAAAAATGCTGTATGAACATCTTGTATGTGAGTCTTTAGCTCTTCATAGGACTGGGCCTTGAAGTCACAACCATCACACTGAAGGACTTCCATGGTCTATGGTTATGTTTTTACATTAGAAACATCTGAAAAACAGAAAGAAAAACACAGCATTACAATGGATGACAGATTAAATATATAACAAAATTAGCAAAATTATTTTATTTTCATGTTTCCTGACATTGGGACCAAGAAAACTTATAGCAAATTTATGAGTTTAGGTTAAATAATTAATCCTTCAATATTGAAAAAACAAATGCAACCCTAATTCCAAAAGTATGGACGCTGTGTAAAATGTAAATAAAAGCAGAATACAATGATTTGGAAATCTCACAGACCCATATTTTATTCACAATAGGTCTTAGAAAACATATCTGATGTTAAAAGTTTTATTTCATTTTAAAATTTCATGAAAAAAATTAACTCATTAAGAACTTGATGGAAACGCATCTCCAAAAAGTTGGAAGAGAGCCACGCTACCATTGTGCATTTTAACAACAGCCTGTAAACATCTGGGAAGTGAGGAGACCAATTGCTGGAGTTTTGGAAAATAAATGTTATCCCATCCTTGTCAGATGTAGGATTCTAGCTTCTCAACAGTCCTGGTTTTTCTTTGTGGATGTTTTTGTTTCATGATTCACCAAATGTTTCCTATTGCTGAAAAATCTTGACTGCAGAAAGGCCAGTTAAGCAGCCATAGTCTTGTTCTGTAAAGCCATGCTGTTGTGATGGATGAAGTATGTGATTTAGCATTGTCTGGCTGAAATATGCACAGCTTTCCCAAGAGACATCTGGATGGGCTCATATATTATTCTAAAATCTCTATATACTGTTCAGCATAGCTTCTGCCTTTCCAGATGTGTAAGCTGCCCACACTATAGAAACTAATGAAACCCTATACCAGAGATCTAGGCTTTTGAGTGCTAATGAAAAGATAGATGATCCCTCATCTCTTGAGTCTGCAGGACATAGATTCCCTGGTTTCAAAAAAGAATTAAAAATTTTGATTAATGTGACAACAGAACAGTTTTCTATTCATTTTAAATAAGCTTTGGCCCAGAGAAGACAGCAGTGTTTCTGGATCGTGTTGACATATGGCTCCTTCATTGCATGATACAGCTTTAAGTTGCATTTGGATTGCATGGTGAACTGTGTTCAGATAATTATTTCTGGAAGTGTTCCTGAGCACATGCAGTGATTTCCATCACAGATTTATGCCTTAATGCATAAATGCACTGCTGCCTGAGGGTCTTGTCCTTTGTGCACATGGATTTTTCCAGATTCTATAAATGTTTTGATGATTTTACTGTACTGATGTACTGAAGATGGTGGGATATTCAAGGTCTTTGCAATTTTATGTTGAGGAACATTTTTCCGAAATTGTTTCACAATTTTTAGACAGTTTTTCGCAAATTGTTAAACCTCTGCCTATAATTGCTTCCAAGAGACTTTGCCTCTCTAATATGTTCTTTTTACACCCAGTCATGTGACTTTAGAGCAATTTTCTCCTCCAGTTTTTTTTATTAGTATTACTTACTTTCTTAAGTCTTTTGTTGCCCCTTCCCAACTTTTCTGAGATGCATTACTGCCATCAAGTTTTAAATTAGGTAATTTTTTCATTAAATGGTAAAATGTTAAATTTTGAACATATGATATGTGTTCTATGATCTACTGTAAATAAAATATGGGTCTATGAGATTTGCAAATCATTGAATTCTGCTTTTATTTACATTTTACACAGCGTCCAAACTTTTTGGGGAATTGGGCTTGTATATGAAAAGGAAATCTTGTGCTTTTGGTCCATGCATAGTCTTGATCCATGTCTCCAGTCAAAAATAACTGTTGAACTGTGGTCAATATGTACTTAAGTTTAATGTTTAAAAAAAACTGAAGACAACAGTGCAAAACAGTGTGCCAGAATGGTGTCAAATGTGTCCATCTAAGAATGCGTAAAAGCAATGTTTTAGATTCAGAAATGAGTGAGGTAAGCAATTTAAGTAGAACACAAAAGCAGAGTATTTCTTTGTATCACACAAAAGAATGTATAATCTGCCAAAAAAATATTTCCATTCTTTAAACTTTAACTATAAGGTTACTTGGACATTTAAAAACGTAGGTGCAATAATGGAAACTTAAAGAGGTGGCAATCTGAAAACCGTAGAGAATATTACGAATAAATATATACCTAAAATTTATTTTATTGCCCCAATATAAATGAAGCACAAACCTATAAAATGTTTTTTTTTTTTTTTTTTTTTTGCATAAAATCAATAAAACAGGCACAACAAAAGAATACATCAAACATAATGATGTGAATATTCCAGTATGCACTGTATTGGAAATATCTACAAATGCTTTGATCATTAAATGGGTTATCCAGCAATGTAAAAATTTATTTGAAAATATAAAGGATGCAATTTTACCGATACCCTGCCTATGGTCAACACTTTGGCCAGTGACTGGCAGCGGTCACATGTCCATATCAGGATGTTAATGCTGGATCAGGAAGTGCAGAGACTGGTGGTGGACCAGGAAGCACCCAAATGGGAATGGCAAGGATTGATGAGAGTATGACTTCTTTTATTAATTTATAGCATTTTAAGCAATTTTCCAGAAAAAATTGTACATATCTGTACAACCCCTTTAATGGTGATCCCAGTAAGATGTAACAACTTTAGCACTAGAACATGTAGGGTAAACCAAACATAAGTGGAAATAACTTCTGTAATAATGCAGTATCTCCAATTTGGAACTGAAAGTCACCTGATTAAGAAAAGAACACCACAAATAACAGATAATAATATAAATTTTACTACTGTAACTAATAGAAAAAACTGCTACATTGAGGGGAGAAAATTCCATCTGTCTGCAAAAGGTTTCTGGTAAGACACACTGAATGCACTGTACACTTTCATCTGTAATACAGCCTGTCTTCTCTCATCAATAAAAGCCTTTGTGCAGGATAGTTTAATAAACAAGAGGTAATCTAGCTCTGTCTAGGTCTTATTTCAGCTCATACACTTGGACTGTGTAGAAGAAGTAACTATCCACTGTATATTTGTAGATCGAATTACAACAGCAAATCATGCCCCCACCCCATGATTCTTCAACACAATCCATCATATCTCAAAACATTTTTCCATGGTGTAGCTGAGTCTTGCATTGTAAGCACTTCAGAGAAGCAGAACATCCAGTTTTATTCTTCCATCCCATCCCCCAAGATTAGACTTTTCTTGTCAGCTAAAGGAGGAACAGCTCTGCTAAATATTTCTGCCACATGTTCCAGAGACAGGAGACAATGCTTCACAGAAGCTGTAAGGCTCACTCTGCAGTTAAGTCCTCAGAGGTTTAGAAGCAGCCATTTTAACTCTGCAAATTCAATTATGAGAAGCTTGAGCATATCATTGCCTTGAACTACTGGGCAACCAGAAACATCCAACATTTAGCATTTTGAAAGAATATGAATTCATAAATGCAATCAAATTAAACATTTCAAGAAAGTGGTATGATCTTGTAATTTCAATAACTGGAATCTGTTATATTCATTAGAAGGCTACAACATCTATCCATTCAATAATATGCATGATACAGTGTAACTAAAGGAAGAATCTGAATGTGCATAGCCACATACATAATTTTCCAGGTTCACCTGAATATGGCTCATACGCTTGTGCTCACTTGGGAGTTGTCTTCTCTCGGCAGAAGATCATATGACTTCTGGATTACAAAGTCTAAAGACCTCAGATAAACACAGCCTGACAGCATTGCTATTCCTGCCACAACAAACACACCCTTCAAGACACCAAGGTTGTTTCACATTGTGCAATCCTGGAGAACAACCAAACTGCTTCAATAAAAGCAGATTTATGACCAAAGAGCAGGCAAAACTTTCTAAAATAGTGATTAATGGATTATAGGGCTAAATGTTGAGTTGACATTGAATATAGTACTTACCAGCAACATTATAATTTTCTCCAAATAAGAATGGTGAGCTAATGAAAACTATTAATAATGTAAACCCTACAATGATTGCAATTTTTTTCTAGAACAATTGCTTAGTGACACAACATAAATGTTTATAAAGTTCAGTTTCGTTGTTATAGATGTTGACATTGAATTGGACACATGCACTAACTACCACACAGTGATTTTCAAAAAACCAGAGGTCCACAACTTTTTGTAGGTCGCTAACCACTTTTAAATGCGATGGGCGGTGAATTTCGCATGACCTACTGATACCATTTAAGTACACTAAAACACTACAGTATGTACTACCACCAACAACAAGGGAGACACATGCATTGGACCAATGAGCCACTGGTTGGAGAACACAGCCATCCACACAGAATCTGGATCCTTTTATCTTTGCATTTTTATTTATATAAGTCTATAAGTCTCCTCATGCCGATTAAGGCGCTATGAAGCCCAAGGAGAGAGAGAGTATCACAAAATTCCATATTGTAACAAGATTAGCTCGTGGAATGCCATCTCCTGAGAGACACTTGTTTCCATACCAAGAACACTCCACTCTAGTGGAACCAGTTTTATTTCCTTTTCAGGCAGTTCCAGTAAAACATAAGGGTACTTTCACACTAGCGTTTTCCGGTATTGAGTTCCGTCATAGGGGCAAAACGGAATTCTCCATAATGCATTCCGTTCCGTTTAGTTGCGTTCCCAGACCGGAGAGTAAACCGCAACATGTTGTAGTTTGCTTTCCATCCTGGGGATGTGGAACAAAACGGATCCAATGCAAGTCAACGGGGACGGATACGTTTTCTCTGGCACAATCTGCCACAATAGAAAACGGGTCCGTCCTACACTGACTTTCAATGGAGTTAATGACGGATCCGTTTTGGCTATGTTAAAAATATGTTGAAGATAATACCACCGGATCTGTTCAAACAGGTGCAGATGGTTGTATTATCAGTAACGAAAGCGTTTTTGCTGGACCCTGCCGGATCCAGCAAAAACACTAGTGTGAAAGTAGCCTAAGTAATACAAAAGACAATTCTTTTCGTCTGGCCACTACCTATACATAGGTCTCCTAACTAGCAAGAGCTAAACCTATTGCACAGTGTCCCAAATAAATCACACAACAGTTATATTTACTCATAATAGTTTGTCCCAGGAGCAGACAGAGCTACGATCCTGTGAACTCGGACCTTTTAAAGCATATGGCAACTCTGTTACCCTCAACTTCCGGCGGAAAACCTCCAGTGTGCGCTCCACGAGTGGAACGCATCCTTAACTTCCGGCGAAAAACTGGAAGTGAATACACAAGTCCGACACGAATATTTGAAATATGCCTATGGTAGGAACAAATCCATAGTTTCTGATATAAAGGCCTGACACTGAATCCCTAGAGGTCCACTGATAGACACTAGATACTATAGGGACTTATTTTAATAGCAATCAAGCTATGTTCGATTCTGGACTCCACGGGGGGAGTACACTTCCGGATCCGGATCCCTGGGTCGGGATGCGGGCGAATCAGGTGGAGGAAACCATTGTCTGTTTGTTGTTTATGTATATATACTGTTGAATTATTGTAACATGTAATGCTCCTGAGGAAGGGGTCATTGTTAATACCCCGAAACGCGTCAAGCTTATATTAAAGTCTTATCGTACTACACGAGCAGTCCAGCGGGTCATCCTTATCTGAGACAACAAGGAGATTACCATACTACATACGTCAAGTGTCTTGAGGTTATCTTGCGCCAAATCCCCCCTAGTGACGTGAGTAATACACAAGATTGTGTTACGAATATTTCTCCACTATACGGAATATATCCTCCTATTTTGTTGGTTGAAGGAGCGCACATTGGTCACCTGATCACAAGTGTAGGTGCACACTTTTCAGGTGACAACACAAGTGGTGTTTCCTTCATCTATTCTCTATATTGTCTTTTATTAAACACACTAGGCCTCCATTCTCTATCTCCCTTTCTGTGGGACACAGGCTCACTATAGTCCTGCAGGGGTCAGAAAAGAGGGTGGCAGTCTGGCATTTTGGATTTCTGCACTATGTTACAGTATCATCATATTTGTAACCAAAATACTTGAATCCGAATTTTGTTTAGTTTGTTTTGCCTTGACCTTGGGCGCTCCACAGATTTTTATAAAATATTTTTTTTTGCGTATTTATTGCATGCTGCGACCTGCGAGTTAGGCCGCTGAGGACTATCAGTCCAATTGGGTGTGAGCAGCCCCAGTAAGTGTCATCCACCTCTTTTTCTCCATTGGTTCTATTCCATCATATCTGTTGGTATCTCTTGGCGCCTAGACCTCTCACCTCGTCCCTCCTTGTCCTTTCCCAGATCCACACACAGATTTATTCACAATCTTTTCCTCTATCCATCCTCCTCCACCCCCAACCCCTGCCCCCCCAACCTTGCCCTCGCCACCTACTTCTCCTTTTCCTTCCCTCTTTTTCTTCTCTACTTCTGTATTTAGTATATTGGGCAGACTAGATGGGCCAAATGGTTCTTATCTGCCGACACATTCTATGTTTCTATGTTTCTCTGTTTCTTTTCAATCGAAATAACCCTTCCGACTCCCCATATCTACCTAACATACACTCCCTCTTTTTTCATTTATTCTATATGCTGGTGATAAGCCAGAATCATCTCAAATACCTGGAGTGCCTAAATGGAGAAAGGACATACCCAAGGACTTCCTCAAATACTTTTCCCCTGATCCTATCAAAATATTTTATTAAATTGATAATTTAGACCTGATGTGTTCTGTGTACTTACTTTGTAAATCCATGTCAGAGTGGCTGTATAAACCTTTTTGAAGGTTTTTGCTCCTTTTATGATTAGGCAGAAATTTTTTAAGAAAAATGGTACAGACAGTAAATACATCAGCCTCATTAATAATTCAATCTGTTTGTATTGGTAAATCTGGTGACAGAACCTCTTTAACCCTTTCAGCCCCTGGCAATTTTCCATTTTTGTGTTTTCATTTTCCTTCTTTTCCAGAGCCAAAACTTATTTTTGTGTTCATCCGCACTGTATGAGTGCAGGTCGCTCTGTACTAAAGCACTTATGCATAAAAGTGACCAACACTCTGTTGGCTTCCTCTGGCATTAACATCAGCACAAAAACTATGCACCAAGAGCTTCTTGGCCTAGGTTTCCATGGCTGAGCAGCTGCATGCAAGCTTTACATCGCCAAGCACAATGCCAAGTGTCCAACAGAGTGTTGTACAGCATGGCGCCACTGTACTCTGGATCAGTGGAAAAGTGTTCTGTAGAGTGCCAACTGTAAAAATTTGTGGTGGAGGGATAAAGTTATGGGGTTATTTTTCAGAAGTTGGCTTAGGACCCTTAGCTCCATTGAAAGAAAATCTTAATGCTTCTGCATTTGGAATTGCTTGCTTTCAAGTTTGTGGAACACTTTAGGGATGGCCCTTTTCTGTACCCGCATGACTTTGCCCAGTGTATAGCTCAAGTTCTATAAAGGTACGGTTCGATAAGTTTGGTGTTAAAGAACTTGACTGGCCCAGACAAAGCCATGACCTCAACCCAATAAAAGACCTTTGGGATGAACTAGAACAGAGATTGCGAATCAAGTTATCTTATCCAACATCAGTATCTTACTTCACAAATACTCTTCTGGCAGGGTGGATTTGATTTAAATCAAACTGATTTAAATCACGATTTAAATCACTAGTCAGTAAGGATTGATTTAAATCATAGTTTTCTACATAAAGACTAATTCTTGCTGGTATAACTTATAATATGCAAGTAGATGAAGATTTTTAGAATAACAACTTTTCATATTAGTTTGATTAGGTTGATGTCTGTATTCATAGGTTTGTAGAAGTTAGGATTAAGGCCCCTTTCACACGGGCGAGTACGCATTGCACCCGCACTGAGGTGAACGCATTGCACCCGCACTGAATACCGACCCATTCATTTCTATGGGGCTGTTCAGATGAGCGGTGATTTTCACGCATCACTTATGCATTGCGTGAAAATTGCAGCATGCTCTATATTCTGCATTTTTCACGCAACGCAGTCCCCATAGAAGTGAATGGGGTTGCGTGAAAATCGCAAGCATCCGCAAGCAAGTGTGGATGCGGTGCATTTTTCACGCACGGTTGCTAGGAGACGATCGGGATGGAGACCCGATCATTATTATACAGATCATTATGAATACAGAATGCAAAGTAAAATAGCGCTGGAGGGGTTAAAAAAAATAAAAAAATAATTTAACTCACCTTAGTCCACTTGATCGCGTAGCCGGCATCTCCTTTGTTGAATAGGACCTGTGGTGAGCATTAAGTACCATTACAGGACCTTTGATGATGTCACTCCGGTCATCACATGGTACGTCACATGATCTTTTACCATGGTGATGGATCATGTGATGACCGGAGTGACGTCATCAAAGGTCCTGTACCCAGGTCCTGAAGAAAGGAGACAGAAGGAGAAGCCGGCCTCCGCGGTCAAGTGGATTAAGGTGAGTTAAATTATTTTTATTTATTTTTTTAACCCCTCCAGCGCTATTTTACTATGCATTCTGTATTCAGAATGCTATTATTTTCCCTTATAACCATGCTATAAGGGAAAATAATACAATCTACAGAAAACCGATCCCAAACCCGAACTTCTGTGAAGAAGTTCGGGTTTGGGTACCAAACATGCACGATTTTTCTCACGCGAGTGCAAAACGCATTACAATGTTTTGCACTCACGCGGAAAAATTGTGGGTGTTCCCGCAACGCACCCGCTCATTTTCCCGCAACGCCCGTGTGAAACCAGCCTAAGGTATTTTTCTCAACTCTGTTCATGTTAGAACATTTTTGCTGTGAAGAAGAGGCATGTGAGTCAAATTCAGTTTTAAGTACTGCAAAAGTAAACCAAGCATCTGTGATAATATCTTGTAGGCAGAGAAACTGCCCAATAATCTTACAAAAACCTCTGGAAGAGCATGACATTGTGAATGGATTAATGGAATTTATTTACCCCAAAAAATTAACATTTACAGCCTTATTCTACATAATTAAAAAACTTAATCTTTATTTCATGATGGAATAACCTTTGGATGGTAATATATTTTCCTCAAAAAGCATTTTATCTAAAAAAAAATCTGATTTAAATAAAAAAAATCTGATTTAAATAAAAAAAATCAGATTTTTTTAGATTTTTTTTTTAAAATCATTGATTTTTAAACACCCTGTCTTCTGGGTGAATAGGCCGTAATTCTCCCAGACATAATCCAAAATCTTATAGAAAGAAAGAAGAGTGGAAGCTCTGTTACCTCCAAAAGGGAAACCAATTCCATATTAATGCCTCTGGATTTAGAATGGGATGTTGTAATGTGAAGGTGTGCCAATAGTTTTGTTCATAGAGTATATAAAATAGGAAACCTATTTCCAATGAAATTTTGCAGAAAATATCACTGGAAAACATGCACTGACTTTTTGGAACAGATGTACTTTTTGGAATAGATCTGTGTAACCAAGAATAAGAGCATTACCAACAGTTTTGATATTGGTAAACCATTATTATATGTGGCAGTGCAGTAGGCATTTAAACATAAGGGCACCATATGGTTTAAGAAATGAAGAACTTTGTATTCAAGTATGTATAAATATGATATAAAACAGAAACTTGAAATAGGCTCATAGAGTATCCATCTAAGGCTGAAACCACACATTTTTGTTTTTTTGTGGCAGTTTTCGTGTCAAACATGGGAGTAGAACCAAAAGCAGGGAAAAGGAAAAATTTATGCTTCCCATTTTAGTGCATCCACTTCTCTGTTTAGCTCAAAAAGCATCAAAAACCACATGTGTGATTCCACCCTTATACTCTATTTTGATCTATTTTGCCATTGTCCTGAAAATAATTTTGGTAGTTTCCGATTATAGTCCATGTTCATGCTTATTATAACAATACTTGACCTCATGGTGGCATTTAATCTGCCATGTTTATCAGCCGATTGAATTATTAAACAGAGTCTGTCAGCAGGTTTTTGCATATTACATAAAGCATAGTGCCTGATAGGGCTTAAATGGGCTATGACAATAATACCGTAATTTGTAATTTTCTAATGAGCAGTTTGGTGCACCAAGGGTGGGCCATCACTCCTCAGTGCACACAGGCAGATGTGAGATTCTGGGGCCAGGTAAGAGCTGGATTCAGCTGCTGACCTTATCAATCACAAAAGGAAAGAAGGGCGTCCTAAAAACAGGGAACAAAGGTGGCACAGAAGGTTTAAAGTCTACACTCAGTACACTGAACTGCTCATCTGTATACTGAAACAATATGCTTTTTCTACTGAAACAATGTGCTTTTTCTGCTGAAACCAGCAATGGATTACCATAAAAAAGGTTCTGTCTTAATAGTCTGTGCAAGCCCTACCAGGCATTGTGCATGGTTTAATATGCACAAATTGGTTGATAGACTCACTTTAAAGGCACATAATGATAATAAGAAAACACATCAGATAGAAGCTCCCATGAGATCAAGTATGGCCGACAAATGAGCAAACACTCATTTTGTTGACTGAACAGCATCCACATAATAGTTTGTCAACAGAACATCGCCCAGATATAAAAAGGATATGCTGCCGATAGCATGAAAACCATATGGGGGACAAACAATTCATTTCTGAACAATGTATTTCAGTTAAAAGACACAAGCAACTGTTCTGAAAGTTCAAGCTTAAAATAAAAGTCTAATAAAAAAAATGACATTTAAAGGGAAGCTATTACATGAGCCATGGTGTCTGAGCCACAGACAGCATGTCATTGAGCAGACTTATACACTCACTTATACACTCACCTAAAGAATTATTAGGAACACCATACTAATACGGTGTTGGACCCCCTTTTGCCTTCAGAACTGCCTTAATTCTACGTGGCATTGATTCAACAAGGTGCTGATAGCATTCTTTAGAAATGTTGGCCCATATTGATAGGATAGCATCTTGCAGTTGATGGAGATTTGAGGGATGCACATCCAAGGCATGAAGGTCCCGTTCCACCACATCCCAAAGATGCTCTATTGGGTTGAGATCTGGTGACTGTGGGGGCCATTTTAGTACAGTGAACTCATTGTCATGTTCAAGAAACCAATTTGAAATGATTCGAGCTTTGTGACATGGTGCATTATCCTGCTGGAAGTAGCCATCAGAGGATGGATGCATGTTCTCATTCTGTTTACACCAAATTCGGACTCTACCATTTGAATGTCTCAACAGAAATTGAGACTCATCAGACCAGGCAACATTTTTCCAGTCTTCAACAGTCCAATTTTGGTGAGCTCGTGCAAATTGTGGCCTCTTTTTCCTATTTGTAGTGGAGATGAGTGGTACCCGGTGGGGTCTTCTGCTGTTGTAGCCTATCCGCCTCAAGGTTGTGCGTGTTGTGGCTTCACAAATGCTTTGCTGCATACCTCGGTTGTAACGAGTGGTTATTTCAGTCAACGTTGCTCTTCTATCAGCTTGAATCAGTCGGCCCATTCTCCTCTGACCTCTAGCATCCACAAGGCATTTTTGCCCACAGGACTGCCACATACTGGATGTTTTTCCCTTTTCACACCATTCTTTGTAAACCCTAGAAATGGTTGTGCGTGAAAATCCCAGTAACTGAGCAGATTGTGAAATACTCAGACCGGCCCGTCTGGCACCAACAACCATGCCACGCTCAAAATTGCTTAAATCACCTTTCTTACCCATTCTGACATTCAGTTTGGAGTTTAGGAGATTGGCTTGACCAGGACCACACCCCTAAATGCATTGAAGCAACTGCCATGTGATTGGTTGACTAGATAATTGCATTAATGAGAAATAGAACAGGTGTTCCTAATAATTCTTTAGGTGAGTGTATATATGTATATATTACATATATATATATATATATTTGCGGGAAAACTATTCAGTATAACTTGTATTTCATTCATTTCTTATCAGCTGTAAGATCATAATGCATGACAGCAAGAGCAGTGAGGAGAGCTGAGAGAGCTCTTTAGTTAAACTGTTTTGAAGTAAGCCGTCCAGCTCTGTTCTCAGGACATTAGGACACTTTTGTGTGGGCTAGTAGGTCAGTGGCCATTTTATTTCCCTTATGACTGCCCCCTAGAGAAAACAAGCCATTATAAATAATAAAAGCTATTTGGGAATCTGCTTATAATAAAGCAATATTTACATATTTTTTGTAATGTTAATTCCCGGAGAACCCCTTTAAGAACTTCCAGCACAATTTATATTACGAGCTTCTGTAAATATAGGTGAGGGCTCTGAGTTTTGTAAGGTAGGATAAGGTTCTGCATGCAAGATAGTTTGAGCAACTGTGCTGTAATCCTATCATGGTGCTATACGAGTTCCTGATATCATTAAACCACCTACAGAAGAAGCAAAGTTTTCCAGCAAGGTTAGAAGCACAAGGTCATCTTTTTTAATCTCTTTAGCTTCTTGCCATGTCAATAAATAAAAAACATATACCAAAATACTCAATTTCTATGCAAATGCACAGTTACAGTACACACAAAAGCTTTATGACTGATTAAGATAGAACATCGATTCCTTGTGACTTTTTAAGAGCATGCAAAGAAAAAGAAACCAGTATTAACTTGGAGGCAAACTATTCTGATGAACTAAAAAGAGCAAAACTAACATACGGGTGCATCATTTTCAATTGAAAGAGCAAATGACAACATTCAGGAATTCTGGATTAATCACCATATTTCATGTTAGTTCACTTATAATTCAAACCTGCCTAAAATGTCAATTCTAAGATCACCTTACAGTGTGTTTTATTTCACAACCATACCATCTGCTTTCTTTTTGGATCTCAGTTCTAAAGCTTAAAGGGAATCTGTCATCAACTTTATGCTGACTACACTGAGGGCATGAAACGGCAGCATACATTAGTGACAGAAATGCTGATTTCAGCGGTGTGTCACTCATGAGCTAAAAGTAAGTGGTTGCTGAGAATCAGCATCATAATCATTGCAGCCCAGGTCTTGAAAAGAGTCAAATCTACCTGAGAAGAGTCATGGTTATTCCTAATCTCCTGCTCTCCCCACCCATCTGATGATTGGCAATTCTCTCCTAGAGAGAAAGGGAGAAAACTAGGTAGAAGCCTGTCAGTCATTAGCAGGTGGGCAGGAGAGGAGGAATTAATGAATAACCAGGACTCTTCTCAGGTGGCCGGGACTCTTTTCCAGGCCCAGTTTGCAATGATTGTGATGTTGGTTCTCGGCAACCACTTACTTTTAACTGATAAATGACAGACCGCTGAAATCAACTCACCTGTCTCTAATTTATGCTGCCATTAGTATGGGCAGCATAAAGTTGATGACAGGTTCTCTTTAAAGTGGTATTCCAGGAAGCAGTCTATGGGAGCTACAGAGATAGCCTATTGCTGTAGCTTTGCTTTTTCCGTCACTCACCATAGACTACTATGGAGACTGCAGCATTCATGAACCAAAGGAGTGAAACCAATTTGTGCCGCTTTTTAGGCAGATTTTAGGTGCAGACACATTAGTAAATCTGGGTTAGTATGTGTTTTAGTCATTAATCTAGAGCACCTGATCTTTCAATCACATCTGATCATGTGAATAGTATATACCACATAAGCTTTTGACTGAGGCAATTTTATGACAACAGTTTTTGTCATCTAAGGCTAGTTTCACACTAGCGGCAGGGGACTCCGGCAGGCTGTTCCAGCGTGTGAACAGCCTGTCGGATCTGTCTTGCCGCTAGTTCAAGTGTGCCACCGGACTGCCGCTTCATTCCCATTGACTACAATGGGGGCGGAGTTCCGCTGCAGCACAGCAGCGCAGGCCAAGAGGCAGCCGGACTAAAAGTACTGTACTTTTAGTCTGGCTGCCTCTCGCCATGCACTGCCGGAACTCCGCCCCTGCCCCCATTATAGTCAATGGGGATGGAGCGTCAGTCTGGGGGCACATGTGAACTAGCGGCAGGACAGATCCGACAGGCTGTTCACCCGCCGGAACAGCCTGCTGGAGTCCCCCGCCGCTAATGTGAAAAGCAAGCCCTAACCATACAAAAAAATTATGTTGTTTACAAAAAGTACCCCTGTAAACTGAAGTAGGACAATTTACTATTTTTCTTATGCCTCTGCTTAGCTTCTGACTTTATGAATTCATCCTTCCGACTTTCTGACCATAATTTTCTTTCCTTTGCTATAAAGATCTCTCACTCTTCTCACACGCCTACCAGAAACCTGCATGCCATTAACTCCCAACAACTTATTTACACCTACAGTTATCTTTTGCCCCACTCTCTTCCCTCTCTCATTCGAATCTGGCTGCCAATCCCTACAACCATACCTTCAAAACCACCCTGGATGAAGCAGCTCCCATTAGACTTTGACCTTCCCAACACAGACCATGCCAGCCTTGACGCACGCCGTTTTCTTCAGCAGTGCTCTAGGTATGCCTAATGGTTATGGTAGAAATTCATGTATGCCAGCAGATTTACGGCATTGTAAATTAATTTTTAAAACCTATAACCCTACCCTTCACCCGGCTAAACAACCTAACTTCATTTCTCTTATTTACTCACTTTCAAATAACCCAAAATAGCTTTTTGATACTTTTCACTCCTTCCTCAGCCCTAAAGCGTATATGCACATCACTGACCATTGTGCCAAAGATCTGGTCACTTACTTTAAAGAAAAGATTGATAATATCATGCAGGAAGTAATCTGGCAGTCCCCAACCAGCATTGATTCCCTTCCTTCTACACCTTCTCTTGTTTTCTTTCCTAATTTGCCCTTCAACAGCAGTAGTCTCCATTCTCCTGTCTTCTTCTCCACCCACGACATCAAGTAGCAATATGATTGTCTCACACCTCCTACAGTCTCTCTCCCCGTCATTAATTAGCCAGGGAGACTACAATATTTAACCTCTCTCTCTGGCATCTTTCACCTCCTTTTTTAAGATGTTCTGTCCTATTACTAAAAAACCATGACCCTGCACTGCTAACTATCGAGCTGTCTCTAACCTTCCCTTTATCTCTAAACTTCTGGAACGTCTTGTCTACTCTCGACTAATAAGTTACCACTCTGCTCTCTTCTCGACCCCTTACAATTTGGCTTTCGCACTGTACTTGCTACACAAACTTCCCTTACCAAAGTGTCTAATGATCTTCTTATAGTTAAGAGGAATGGAAACTACTCTCTACTGATTCTTCTGGATCTCTCTGCAGCAGTTGACACTATAGACCACAAACCTCCTCTGTATGCTCCACTCTATTGGCTTTGGAAATTGCTCTCTCTTTGTTCTCTTCCTATCTCTCTGATTGCTCTTTCAGTGTATCATTTGCTGGCTTTACTTCTTCTTATCTTCCTCTTGCTGTTGGGGTTTAGTTCTAGGTCCTCTTATCATTTCTCTCTACACGGCCCCTATCAGACAGACCATCCTCAGATTTTGTTTTCAGTACAATCTCTACGCTGATGGCATCCAACTACACACTTCATCCTGTGACATCACCTCTGCACTACTACAGAACACCAGTCACTGTCCTCTGCCTTCTCTCTATCTGGAACTGAATCTTTCAAAAATTTAACTGTCTTTTTCTTCCCATAGTCAATCACTGGCATACTCATGTCATCTGCACCTCAAGAACATCTCCTGAATATACTATTTTTTTCACTTTGGAAATGGCCGAAACTCTTGTTGCTTTGATTCATTCTCGTTTTGACTACTGTAACTCATTACTAATCGGTCTCCCCCTCAATAAACTCTCCACTCTTCAGTCTGTCATAAAAGCAGCAGCCAGCTCATATTTTTATCCAGCCACTACACCAATGCCTCTAACCTGTGCCAGTCACTTCACTGGTTGTCCATCCACCACAAAATATAGCTCACCCTCACCTACAAAGCTCTCCAGAGTGCTGCGCCAACTTATTCTACCTAATTTCTGTCTACCACCCTACTCGCACGCTCTGTTTTGTAAAATGTTCTAAGATTACAATCCCCCATAAATCAATCTTCTCAGTCCTGTTTTCAAAACTTTTATCGAGCTGCACCAGCTCTCTGGAATACACTGACCCGGACAATCGGGTTAATTCACAACTGCCTTAGCTTTAAACATGCCTTAAAAACACATATTTTTAGGCAGGCTTATCATGTTCCCTAAACTGACTCTTCCCTGTTTAATTTTCCCCCAGTAATCCACACATTCAATGCACTAACTCATGAATCTCCGTCTGCATTACTCTATTTAGTACAAAGATAACTGGACCTCTTGAGAAAATAATTCTTTTGCCTTTTGTGTCACAATATAAACAAAGATTATTATTATTAGTCATTCATCTTTATCAAATGAGCATTAGTAAGTCTCACAAAAAACTCAGAGACAACCTAGACATGAAGATTTCGAAATAGATTTGTCCCACTTATAAAGGGTATAAAATCTGTCCAAGAGCTGCAAGGAAGCCAATGGAATTTTCCACTCTTGAACATGATCTGTTGCTTCAAACCATATCTGCTGGAGAGCTGGCTTCTAAGTGTTCAAGTATCAGTGACAGAACTGGTCTCACAAAAGCAAAAAAAGAAATCCAGTTTTTACTTCTAATGTTTCAAAGGTATTTCTGTAAGGACCATTTAAAAATATATCAAATTACATAATCTCCCTGCCAAAAGTAACGCTGTACCTTTTACTTTTAATCAGTGTTGTTTAGTCCTTGCGAATGTGATGATGTCCTCCTAGTAAAACTGTAAAATGTCATGAACCATAATACTACGTACATGTTAAAAGAGCTGAAGATATACCAACTGGTAAACTGGCTACACACAGTCAGATGTCTTACAGACAAGACAGCCCTTGTTGGGTATCTTTTGCTATCAGAAAAAAAGGCATCATTTATTTTCTATACATCACATGGAGGTTTAAAACACAATGTTAAAATCGCTAATTACTGTCCCAGAACAGTGGGCAGCCTGAATATTGGCAGAAATTTGGGGGTTAGTCCACTTTAATTATCATAAAATTGATGTTAACAGTTAAAGCGAATCTGTCAACTATGCAAAAGCAACACATTATAGCTATGGGTCTATACATTTATAGGTACATATAAGGTTCAGATGTGTTTTAATGAAAAACTAAACACAAGAACATAAGGAAAGAAAATCTAAAATTAGTCCAGGGAAAGATCAGAACCAAAGTCCAAAAATATTACACAAAAGAGTAGTCGAGGCTTGGATCAAACTCCCATATGTGGTTGGGAAATCTACAGTAAGTGAATTTACACATGCCTGGGATAAACACATATTTATCCTAGGATAAGTAAGAAATAATGTAAGGGCAGACTAAATGGACCATGTTGTCTTTCTTCTATGTTTCTATATATTGTTGTGCCATTTGGCTACTATGAGCCCTCAAATAATACACTGGACACACAGCTACGAGTCTGGTATATTCAAGAACAAAGGCTTTTTCCGATTCCCACCGCCCAACTTTGCAGAGACAGGCTGCTGTGTATACAGTCAGGTCCATAAATATTGGGACATCGACACAATTCTAACATTTTTGGCTCTATACATCACCACAATGGGTTGGAAATGAAACGTACAAGATGTGCTTTAACTGCAGACTGTCAGCTTTAATTTGAGGGTATTTACATCCAAATCAGGTGAACGGTGTAGGAATTATAACAGTTTGCATATGTGCCTCCCACTTGTTAAGAAACCAAAAGTAATGGGACAGAATAATTATTATAAATCAAACTTTCACTTTTTAATACTTGGTTGCAAATCTTTTGCAGTCAATTACAGCCTGGTGTCTGGAACGCATAGACATCACCAGACGCTGGGTTTCATCCCTGGTGATTCTCTGCCAGGCCTCTACTGCAACTGTCTTCAGTTCCTGCTTGTTCTTGGGGCATTTTCCCTTCAGTTTTGTCTTCAGCAAGGGAAATGCATGCTCAATAGGACTCAGGTCAGGTGATTGACTTAGCCATTGCATAACATTCCACTTCTTTACCTTAAAAAACTCTTTGGTTGCTTTTGCAGTATGCTTTGGGTCATTGTCCATCTGCACTGTGAAGCGCCGTCCAATGAGTTCTGAAGCATTTGGCTGAATATGAGCAGATAATATTGCCCGAAACACTTCAGAATTCATCCTGCTGTTTTTGTCAGCAGTCACATCATCAATAAATACAAGAGAACCAGTTCCATTAGCAGCCATACATGCCCACACCATGACACTACCTCCACCATGCTTCACTGATGAGGTGGTATGCTTAGGATCATGAGCAGTTCCTTTCCTTCTCCATACTCTTCTCTTCCCATCACTCTGGTACAAGTTGATCTTGGTCTCATCTGTCCATAGGATGTTGTTCCAGAACTGTGAAGGCTTTTTTAGATGTTGTTTGGCAAACTGTAATCTGGCTTTCCTGTTTTTGAGGCTCATCAATGGTTTACATCTTGTGGTGAACCCTCTGTATTCACTCTGGTGAAGTCTTCTCTTGATTGTTGACTTTGACACACATACACCTACCTCCTGGGGAGTGTTCTTGATCTGGCTAACTATTGTGAAGGGTGTTTTCTTCACCAGGGAAAGAATTCTTCGGTCATCCACCACAGTTGTTTTCCGTGGTCATCCGGGTCTTTTGGTGTTGCTGAGTTCACCGGTGCGTTCCTTCTTTTTAAGAATATTCCAAACAGTTGTTTTGGCCACGCCTAATGTTTTTGCTATCTCTCTGATGGGTTTGTTTGTTTTTTTCAGCCCAATGATGGCTTGCTTGACTGATAGTGATAGCTCTTTGGATCTCATTTTGAGAGTTGACAGCAATAGATTCCAAATGCAAATAGCACACTTGAAATTAACTCTGGACCTTTTATCTGCTCATTGTAATTGGGATAATGAGGGAATAACACACACCTGGCCATGGAACAGCTGAGAAGCCAATTGTCCCATTACTTTTGGTTCCTTAACAAGTGGGAGGAACATATGCAAACTCTGAATGCAGAACCCCTATTTGCAACTTAAGGGGCATAGTAACAGAAAGCACAGGTCCATTTACGGAAGCCACTGACAGAGGCCTTTCTAGAGGATTAGTAGGAAGTCAGTACTGATGGACCAGAGCTTGCTGAATGAAGTTACTGGCTGACCCAGAGTCCAAGAATGCAGGCACAGACAGTGTGACTTCCTTGTGAGAGAGAGGCACCAGAACTGAAAGTTTCAGAGAGGACTTATCCTTGTCTAGGACTACCTCTCCAACTGATCCTAGACATTAGCGTTTCCCGGCTTCTGTGGACAATTATGCACAAAATGGGCCCTGCCTCCACAATACAGACACAGGTTCTCTGCTTTGCAGCATAAACAGTCCTGGTCAAACAATCGAAGGCGCTCTATTTGCATGGGCTCTTCAGATGGGATGGACACTAGTGGAAGAACCGGCGTCTGAATAGATGGAGCCAAACGAGATGGTCTTCTGGTGCCTACAACCTCCTTAGAATGTTCCCTGAAATGCATATCTATCCTTGTGGCCAAGGTGATCAGGTCAATCAGAGTAGACGGATGGTCGCGACCAGCTAATTTATCCTTAATCCGGTCAAAAAGGCCCTCCCAGAACACCACCAGTTAAGCCTCATTGTTCCATGCAAGTTCGGCAGCAAAGCTACAAAACTGGATGGCGTACTGACCCACAGACAAGGAACCCTGTTGTAGACGCAGCAGAGCTGATGCAGCGGAGGATGTGTGGCCAAGCTCTTCAAAGACCAGCAAGAAGGTAGCCAGGAAAGACTTCAGATTAGTGGTCCCTGGACCTCCATGTTCCTAAATAGGATTTTCCCAAGCAAGTGCCTCATCAGACAGCAGGGACCCAATGAAGGCAACCTTGGACTGCTCATGGGAAACTTCTGCCCATGCAACTCAAAGTGGATCAGGCACTGGTTCAGGAATCCCCAACAGGTTTTTGGATCTCTACCATAGTTTGATAGCAGATGGAGTTGCACACAAATCTGGATCCGGTGTGGGAATTGCAGGGGTAGCAGCGACTGACAACCCTGCAGTAGCTGGAGAAAAGATGGCATCCAGACGAGCAGCAACATTTTGCATGAACTGCATTATGACATCCTGACGTTCGCTCTGACGCCTCACTTCATGTAACAATTTCTGAATGACAGGCTTGGGGTGACCAGCAGGGTCCATGGCCTCAGTGTACTGTCACGAACCAGTGGGTGTGAACCCACTGTGCCACGTGTCCTACCTCCTCTAAGGGCGTTGTCTAAGTGAACCCCTCGATCTTCACAGTACCCCTGACGGTGGGGATAGACTTTCCCGAGGGGAACACCAGATCGCTACCTCTTGAGGAGGATTTGCACACGAGGCAGCTGGTCCAGGCGGACCAGGAGGTACCTGAGCAAGGTACCAGAGGTACAGGCATTGTGAGCAGGCTGAGTCGTAACCAGGAGCAACAGTGCAGGACCGAAGGATGAGGCTGAGGCAAAGTCAAACAGGCAATAGGTCAGGGCGGGCGGCACAGGTACAGGTCAGGCAATCCGGGTCGGCAACAAGAGAGTCAAGGCAAGCAGGTAGGGATCAAACTGGTAGCAGAGTCCAGGAATACAAGTACGAGTCAGGAACACAGGAACACAAGCAGATATCAGGAACCTTAGCAGAACACAAGGACCTTGACACTGAGGCATCTGGGAAGGGGGCTGAGCCACTTATATATGTGCAGGAGGGCTAGGATTGGTCAGTGAGGTCACATGATCCAACCCATAAAGCACAGGAAGTGACGCGTGCCGGCCCTTAAGGAAATGCTGCAGGAAACAAGCATGCTGTGGCCAGGGCTGAAGGGAAACACTGGCAGCAGATCACTGCTGAACACGGCGCCCGGGACCGCAGTGGTAAGCAGGGGAACAGCGGTGCATTGCAGCCGCTGTTACACAATAGCTCATTTAATTCACCATCATCAACCATACTAGTCTGGATTTAGAATTGATTATTGTGACAGGGGACTTATCACATTAAAAATGTAGTGCAATCTATGAGCAGCACAGGCAGTAAAACCTTTACTCTTCATTCTGCTCTAGCCATCTCTGTATGAACACTTCTACAAGGAAGGCTGTCTATAACTGAATAGGACTGCTCACTGGTCTCCTAAGCATAGGAAAAGCAAAGGTTTAATTAATAAATGTACAGGTTTTATGAATCTTTTCCCAAACACTAGATATCAATCTGTTCAGCTCCTCCTGATCTATATAACATACTGGCCACAATTTGGAATACATTTTTTGCAAGATGGGTTTCCTTTAAGGCCTCATGCACAAGGCTGTATCCGTTTTGCAGTCCATAAACTGTAGATCAGCAAAATACGGATACTGGCCGTGTGTATCCTGCATTTTCTGCGGGCCCCATTTTAGAAATACCTACCAAAAAACGAACAAAAATAGGACATGTTCTATAACTTGCTGATAGACAACATCTGTGTGCTGACACCACATTTTTTGCAGCCCTATAGAAATGAACTGGTCTGTATGTGATCGGACAAGGACTGAAAATATGGTAATGTGAATGTAGCCTAAAACAGATGTTTATATTGGAGAATGCGTTAGTTCCTTGATATCTGAGCTTTATTTCTTTTTCTCTTCACTACTAATGAAGTTTTCTGCATTTGCTTTTTCTTCTTTGTGTCTATATTTAAAAATGTCTATTAGTGGCAGTTTAGAGAGAAATTTACTAGAAATCTAAACATAAGTTCTGGGCAAAACTTTATCCCATGGATATCTTACTTTTTAACCTCTATATAGAAAAACTGCATTGCCAATGATGTGACTTGCATCATGAGAAAGCAACAAGTGGCTATAAATAACCTTGATTTTTCTATTTGTAAGTCACACTAAAAGTAGACAGTTTTATTGTATATAGTTTTTAATTGAACCAGTTTGGATACACTCTAAAAATGGCACATGTAAATATCATAATCAGTGGATAAAAAATTGAAATTAAAATGTACATATTTTTACAACTTGCAGGACTCTATGAACTTGAAAGTGGAAAAAGCCCATACCAAGTTTAAAGAAATGTATATATTATTACCCTCCAAAAAAGCTGAGATTGCGAACTAAATTTTCTCTAGGGAAAGGACAACAACCTAGTTGATTACTGCCTCCTAAATGCTATGTGAAAAACGATATTGAACGCATCATTGTGCATATAGTCACTGCTTCAAGTAAATTCCTGATTGGGATAGGACTTTCCCTCAGGTGAAGCTATGACCAAACAGGAACTTTCCTCAGAGTTTTTCTGAGATGGTGACTTATTATTGGAAAGTAACCAAATTAATGTAACTTCCTTACAGTAAGTGCATTTGCTGGTGAATCAGCTCAATTTCAGACTCTTTATCTTAAGTATATATCTAAAATACAGTACATATAAGGTGTATCCACTATGACATCATAGAATACAGGAACCATATAATGACCTAGTGTTTTTTTTTACTAATGCACCTTTATTATGTCTCTAGTTAACATGCTAACATGCAACCTTCACAAACTGTGATTGGTTATACTGACTTTACATAAGTGGTACTGTAACAACTCTGCAAGTAATGGCAGGCCTAAAAGTGGAAAAGCAGGATGGACTTTGTTGGCAGGTGCCTTTCCTTTCCCAAGAGAAACAGTTTTTTGAAGATGATAGATTCCTACTAAATCTGCGTTCCTCTTTGGGAGATAGGCACCAAGCACCAGCTGAAGGGCAGAGTAGTCTTATAAATAGGAGAGACTATATTCAGCAACTCCAGTACTGACCGATATGTTTTACTGGGATGTGTGCTTAAAGTTAGGGAATATAAAGTTTTATACTGGAACATCATCATTGTCCACACATCAACTTTGTATTAGATTTTGGGTGTGACAACAGTTGGTGAATATTAGAAAATGTTAAGTTTTTTTTTAACTCTGTGTTTGATAATGATATCAACACTTCATGAATAAATCAATTAAGAGTCAGCAATTATGATCAATGAAAAGAAAGTTGACACTGTCACTCATACCACAAACAGAGACACGTATTACCAGCAAACATACCACAATGGGGTTATTTCTCAAATTGGAGGATTTATACAAGATTTTTATCGGGTTGATTATTGGGCGTTTGTATGAATGCTTATTCCAGATAATCAGCTGGCATAAAGGTACCACCAATCATCCGATGAAGAAGCAAACTCTCGTTCATCTGGCAGCCTCATCATTTATCTGGCACATAAGTCATTTCTGGGTAGCACATTGCGCTGTGTGAACAGCGATCTGCTGCCCAGGAACAATACATTTTTATAAGGACGGGCAGTGCCATAGCCATCGCTTGTCCCCATACTGCATGTAAATACAGCTCTTACCTTCACTGACGAGCAGGCAGTTATCAGGGAGGAATGGATGTGTCAATGAGCATTAAGACTGTATGAGGGACAAGTGCCTGCTTGCCATTTAACTTTGTACCAAGCAGTCAACAAGTTCTGAAAACAATACCTGAGTTGGGTGCAGCAAACTGCTTACAAATTAAGTTTTGTTCAGAGGCTTCTGGTGGTGGCAGTGTTATTGTCTGGGGAATGTTTTTGTGGCATTCTCTGGGCCCACTCATCCATGTGAAAATCACTCTCAACCAATTTGAATATGAATCCATCCTTGCTGATCATGTACACCATACATGCTGATTGTCTTCCCTGGGGTGAATGGGATCTTCCAGCAAGACAATGCGACATGCTCCACGGCTAGAAATGTCTGCCATTTGATTGAAGAGCATGACCAAGACTTCTAAGTGCTACCCTGGCCCCCTAATTCCCCAGACTTGAACCCAACTGATCATCTGGGGGACCTTCTTGGTCGCCATGTCTGCTCTATAGATCCTCCCCCACACACCCTCCAGCAGCTGTAGTATGCACTGCAGTTAGCATGGCTCCAGATACCTGCGACAACCTACTTGGACTTTACTTTGTGACTCCTAGCCCATCTAGATGCTGCCAGTGTTGTACAGAGTGGTTACTCTGGATAATAGCTGGTAGTCATAATAATGTGATTCAACTGTGTATACCGCTATGGGTAAATGGATAGTATCCACCGGTAACAAATCAGCAGGGGTGGGTAGTACCTGCAGCTGCAGCAGTGCAATATAGAACATGATGGGACAGGTAGATTGGGAATTAAGTCATTAAAATTGGTCTGTTTCACATTAATAATAAACTGAGCAGTATAGCTTCAAATACTGCACACTGGTGCAAGCCGTCTAAAATGGCTACCACAACCAGCCTCCCTGATGTAGCCTACATAAGTTGCCCAATGATGCACTAAGGGCTGCATTTCATTAAACGATTTTTCAGGTGATTGTCGGGAAGGAAGAGTTCCTTCACAGCAATCAACCTGCTTGTTAGTGGATGACACACCTGCTATTACATGCAGCGATCTCCTCCAGAGTATGGGGAGGAGTGATCGCTAATGCCTTCGCTAGTCCCCATACTGACTTGTTGTTTGCCAGCGGCAGATCGTGATTAGACACCATGATCTGTCAACGATTTTTTGGCCTGCATTTGCTCATTCATTGGGCAATCAGTGGCACTGTTAGGGCTGTATTACACAGCCAGATCATCGGTATCTATTATCGGCCAGTCTAATAAAGCCTTAACTCCGGCCCTGTCTATTGTCTTCTCCTCACTGTAATAGAACTTTTCTGACACTAAACTAGCTGTATTCTGTGCTTCCTCTATGTAACAGATGTGCTATCTCTCCAATGTACAAGCCCAGAAAAACATGGCAGATCCTGCCTGGAAGCTTCTATACTGCCTACATCAACTGGCATTGTTGCTATAGACCCTCATGATTGGCTGAAGATAACTGCAAGGCATTATGGGCAAGTCTGCAGAGACAGGGTCATGTGATCCTTCTTCTGATCTTCTATGTATTCTGATATGTAAAATGGCAGTCGATTTGGTGGGAATAATCACAAAAAGATTCATTGGAAACTGCGGCTTTTGGGAAATTTGTAATAAATTTGATTAGTTTAGAATTGATTTGTTAAAGAGGTTGTCCACTTTATGGCTACTTTTGAATAATGCGTATGGAAGATGACTATATGGCACTTACTAATATAGAAAATCTTCACAAGAGACCTGTCCACAAGATGGCTGCTGATGGAGGGTCATGTGACCAAGCAAAAATAACTCCAGGCTCATCACTCAGCCTTCTCCCCTTAAATACACCAGATCTGCCCTCTGCACTTGCAATGTTTAGCGCTTAGCGCAGGTGTGGTCTATTGTAATGAAGGAGACTGAGTGATTTGCCTGGTCACATGACTCTCCATTAGTAGCCATTTTATTGATATGACATCTGTGTAAACAGCACAAACGACTTGGCCAACAAGAGAGAATACCTTATGAAATACAGCAAATGACACAGAATATCTACAAAGGCAATATTAGCAAGTGTCATACAAACACATTGGACATCAGTAGACAGAAAGTGGCCAACCCCTTTAATCTCTGGTAATCTTTGTGGTACAGATACATGAGGAGGCAATCACTTATTTGCTTCACAGATAACATAACTGAGCTGAGTCGAGCTTCTGAGGTGTACTAGTAGTGGAGCAAACGGTGTGTTCATACAATGCAGAGCTTTTGCCTCATACGATTTCTGGACTTCCCTGGATATATATATATATACTGTATGTATATATAACCTGCAGACGGTATGTCTCAACAGCTCCTGTCACATTATCAGACTTGCGGGGCCTACCTCACCAGCTGCAGTCTCAATTTATCAGAAGTGCATGGTCTGTCTCAGGATCTGCAATCACACATTAATAAAGGCCAGGGCCTATGTCACCAACTGCAATGACATATCAGAGGTGTAGGGTCTGTCTCAGCATCTGCCATTGCAGATGAGGTGCGGAGTCTATCTGACCAGCTACAGTCATGTACTGTCAGACTCTCTCTCATCAGATGCAGTCACATATTATCAGACATCGGGGTCTGTCTCATCAGCTGCAGTCACATATTATCTGATGACAGGGTCAGTCTCACCGGCTGCAGTCACATATATTAGACGGCAGGGTCTGTCTCACCAGCTTCAGTCACATATATTAGACGGCAGGGTCAGTCTCACCAGCTTCAGTCACATGTATTAGACGGCAGGGTCAGTCTCACCAGCTTCAGTCACATATATTAGACGGCAGGGTCAGTCTCACCAGCTTCAGTCACATATATTAGACGGCAGGGTCAGTCTCACCAGCTTCAGTCACATATTATCAGATGGCAGGGTCAGTCTCACCAGCTGCAGTCACATATTATCAGATGGCAGGGTCAGTCTCACCAGCTTCAGTCACATATATTAGACGGCAGGGTCAGTCTCACCAGCTTCAGTCACATATATTAGACGGCAGGGTCAGTCTCACCAGCTGCAGTCACATATATTAGACGGCAGGGTCAGTCTCACCAGCTGCAGTCACATATTATCAAATGGCAGGGTCAGTCTCACTAGCTTCAGTCACATATATTAGACGGCAGGGTCAGTCTCACCAGCTGCAGTCACATATTATCAGATGGCAGGGTCGGTCTCACCAGCTTCAGTCACATATATTAGATGGCAGGGTCAGTCTCACCAGCTGCAGTCACATATTATCAGATGGCAGGGTCAGTCTCACCAGCTTCAGTCACATATATTAGATGGCAGGGTCTGTCTCATCAGCTGCAGTCACATGTATCAGATGGCAGGGTCAGTCTCACCAGCTTCAGTCACATATATTAGATGGCAGGGTCTGTCTCATCAGCTGCAGTCACATGTATCAGATGGCAGGGTCAGTCTCACCAGCTTCAGTCACATATATTAGACGGCAGGGTCAGTCTCACCAGCTTCAGTCACATATATTAGACGGCAGGGTCAGTCTCACCAGCTTCAGTCACATATATTAGACGGCAGGGTCAGTCTCACCAGCTGCAGTCACATATTATCAAATGGCAGGGTCAGTCTCACTAGCTTCAGTCACATATATTAGACGGCAGGGTCTGTCTCACCAGCTGCAGTCACATATTATCAGATGGCAGGGTCGGTCTCACCAGCTTCAGTCACATGTATTAGACGGCAGGGTCTGTCTCACCAGCTTCAGTCACATATATTAGACGGCAGGGTCAGTCTCACCAGCTTCAGTCACATATATTAGACAGCAGGGTCAGTCTCACCAGCTGCAGTCACATATTATCAGATGGCAGGGTCAGTCTCACCAGCTTCAGTCACATATATTAGACGGCAGGGTCAGTCTCACCAGCTTCAGTCACATATATTAGACGGCAGGGTCAGTCTCACCAGCTTCAGTCACATATATTAGATGGCAGGGTCAGTCTCACCAGCTGCAGTCACATATTATCAAATGGCAGGGTCAGTCTCACTAGCTTCAGTCACATACATTAGACGGCAGGGTCTGTCTCACCAGCTGCAGTCACATATTATCAGATGGCAGGGTCGGTCTCACCAGCTTCAGTCACATGTATTAGACAGCAGGGTCTGTCTCACCAGCTTCAGTCACATATATTAGACGGCAGGGTCAGTCTCACCAGCTTCAGTCACATATATTAGACGGCAGGGTCAGTCTCACCAGCTGCAGTCACATATTATCAAATGGCAGGGTCAGTCTCACCAGCTTCAGTCACATATATTAGACGGCAGGGTCAGTCTCACCAGCTTCAGTCACATATATTAGACGGCAGGGTCAGTCTCACCAGCTTCAGTCACATATATTAGATGGCAGGGTCAGTCTCACCAGCTGCAGTCACATATTATCAAATGGCAGGGTCAGTCTCACTAGCTTCAGTCACATATATTAGACGGCAGGGTCTGTCTCACCAGCTGCAGTCACATATTATCAGATGGCAGGGTCGGTCTCACCAGCTTCAGTCACATGTATTAGACAGCAGGGTCTGTCTCACCAGCTTCAGTCACATATATTAGACGGCAGGGTCAGTCTCACCAGCTTCAGTCACATATATTAGACGGCAGGGTCAGTCTCACCAGCTGCAGTCACATATTATCAAATGGCAGGGTCAGTCTCACTAGCTTCAGTCACATATATTAGACGGCAGGGTCAGTCTCACCAGCTTCAGTCACATATATTAGACGGCAGGGTCAGTCTCACCAGCTTCAGTCACATATATTAGACGGCAGGGTCAGTCTCACCAGCTTCAGTCACATATATTAGATGGCAGGGTCAGTCTCACCAGCTGCAGTCACATATTATCAAATGGCAGGGTCAGTCTCACTAGCTTCAGTCACATACATTAGACGGCAGGGTCTGTCTCACCAGCTGCAGTCACATATTATCAGATGGCAGGGTCGGTCTCACCAGCTTCAGTCACATGTATTAGACAGCAGGGTCTGTCTCACCAGCTTCAGTCACATATATTAGACGGCAGGGTCAGTCTCACCAGCTTCAGTCACATATATTAGACGGCAGGGTCAGTCTCACCAGCTGCAGTCACATATTATCAAATGGCAGGGTCAGTCTCACCAGCTTCAGTCACATATATTAGACGGCAGGGTCAGTCTCACCAGCTTCAGTCACATATATTAGACGGCAGGGTCAGTCTCACCAGCTTCAGTCACATATATTAGATGGCAGGGTCAGTCTCACCAGCTGCAGTCACATATTATCAAATGGCAGGGTCAGTCTCACTAGCTTCAGTCACATATATTAGACGGCAGGGTCTGTCTCACCAGCTGCAGTCACATATTATCAGATGGCAGGGTCGGTCTCACCAGCTTCAGTCACATGTATTAGACAGCAGGGTCTGTCTCACCAGCTTCAGTCACATATATTAGACGGCAGGGTCAGTCTCACCAGCTTCAGTCACATATATTAGACGGCAGGGTCAGTCTCACCAGCTGCAGTCACATATTATCAAATGGCAGGGTCAGTCTCACTAGCTTCAGTCACATATATTAGACGGCAGGGTCAGTCTCACCAGCTTCAGTCACATATATTAGACGGCAGGGTCAGTCTCACCAGCTTCAGTCACATATATTAGACGGCAGGGTCAGTCTCACCAGCTTCAGTCACATATATTAGACGGCAGGGTCAGTCTCACCAGCTGCAGTCACATATTATCAAATGGCAGGGTCAGTCTCACTAGCTTCAGTCACATATATTAGACGGCAGGGTCTGTCTCACCAGCTGCAGTCACATATTATCAGATGGCAGGGTCAGTCTCACCAGCTGCAGTCACATATTATCAGATGGCAGGGTCGGTCTCACCAGCTTCAGTCACATATGACGGATCCATTCAGATAATACAAACATCTGCATCCGTTCAGAACGGATCTGTTTGTATTATCTTTAACATAGCCAAAACGGATCCGTCTTGAACACCATTGAAAGTCAATGGAGGACGGATCCGTTTTCTATTGTGCCAGATTGTGTCATAGAAAACGGATCCGTCCCCATTGACTTACATTCCAGAGCAGAATGGTGACTGATCGGAGACTAAACTGCTGCATTCTGAGCGGATCCTTTTCCATTCAGAATGCATTAGGGCATAACTGATCCGTTTTGGACCGCTTGTGAGAGCCCTGAATGGATGTCACAAACGGAAAGCCAAACCACCAGTGTGAAAGAAGCCTTAGACGGCAGAGTCTGTCTCACCAGTTGCGGTCACACCATTAGTCACATAACTTGTGAGGTAATCTGTTAGCAATAAATAAGGAAGTCATCAGTATATTTGCCTCAGAACTCAATAACTGAGCTCAGCAGAGCCTCTGAGGTGATTACAAGATGTGAACTAATAGCGATGCAAACACTTCACAGAATAAAGCCTCACTGCCTTATAGAAAGGCATCTTTCATGTTCAAACAAACTCCAGCCATTTTCTTTCATCTTCTGGTCTCCTCAGCATAGACATGTATAGTCTTACCAGCTGCCATTACATATCTGAGGCACAGGTCTCACAGCTGCAGTTCGCCTCACAGGTAGTTCGTAGCTACATGATTAGGAGACATGAATTATGAGATATGGTCATAACTGTGGTAATATCTCTATCCTGAGTGATGGACCCCACCATGCAGGCCATGATTTACCTCAGAAACCTGGCCTGTGTAATAATCAGCAGCCTCAGCCATTCCTGGTATATGACAGAGTTCCCACACGTAGACAGTATATACCTGAGTACTGACTGTGGTATATATTAGTCAGAGGAGAAGTTACTCAGTCATAGTTAGACAGGAGTATCTCCCAGCAGCTCTAGGACTGCTGTCTGACTGAAAATACAGCGCTCCCAGAATATTACAAAATGTAACAAGAAACTGACAAGAAATACCTATTCCTACTTACTTTCCAACCATGTGTAGTAATTTGTGAGAGATTTGGTGCAATTCTTTGGTAAAAATCCAGAGAAATTGCTGCTGTACCTAAGAGCACATCTGTATGTGAAGCCACCTGGTGTCTGAGCTGCAGCTGAGGGGAAGCCCCGCCCCAATCAGGACTTCACCTGGATGCCCAGCAATGCCTTCAGTCCAGACAGTACCCACCACCTGTTGCGTCATTCTTTGATTTGCCCTGTGGCACTTCATTGAGACAGTGGCATACAAATGGAGCATATCAGTCCTCATGTCAAATTGTTATGTATGTGATATTCACCAAGTGGAGATCCTGTGCGGCCTACTCTTCTGTTGAGGACTTTATCCTTATATGTAATACAATGATTATCTATCTATCTATTATCATCTAATATATATCTATCATAATCATATACAGTATGTATCTCATATCTATCATCTATCTAATATCTAATGGCATATCTATCATCTATCAACAGAAATATAGGCAGATATATAAATTATCTCTATCTATCTATCTATCTAATATACAGTTTATACACTCCTTTGAGTTTAACACCTTAAGGACCTTGCCATTTCTCACCTTAAAGGGAACCTGTCATTAACTTTGTGTTGTCCATACTAACGGCAGCATAAATTAGCGACAGGTGAGTTGATTTCAGCAGTCTGTCATTTATAAGTTATAAGTAAGGGGTTGCCGAGAACCAACATCACGGTCATTGCAGACTGGGCCTGGAAAAGAGTCACGGCCACCTGAGAAGAGTCCTGGTTATTCATTAATTCCTCCTCTCCTGCCCACCTGCTAATGACTGACAGGCTTCTACCTAGTTTTCTCCCTTTCTCTCTAGGAGAGAATTGCCAATCATCAGATGGGTGGGGAGAGCAGGAGATTAGGAATAACCATGACTCTTCTCAGGTAAATTTGACTCTTTTCAAGGCCTGGGCTGCAATGATGATGATGCTGGTTCTCAGCAACCACTGACTTTTAGCTGATGTGTGACACACCGCTGACATCAGCATTTCTGTCACTATTTTATGCTGCCTCAGTGAGGTTAGCATAACGTTGATGACAGGTTCCCTTTAAGGACCAGGCCGTTGTTTTGGAACCTTGACATGTGTCACTTTATGTGGTAATAACTTTGGAACGCTTTCTCTTATCCAAGCCATTCTGAGATTGTTTTCTCGTGACACATTGTACTTCATGATAGTGAAAAAATTTTGTCGATATAATTCACCTTTATTTATGAAAAGATCCCAAATTTACCGAAAATTTAGAAAAATTTTAAATTTTCAAAATTAGAATTTCTCAGCTTTTAAGGCAGATAGTGATACATCATAAGAAAGCTATTACCTTACATTCGCAATATGTCCACTTTCATGTTTGCATCATTTTATAAATGTAATAAAAAAATTTAGGATCTTATAAGGCTTAGAATTTTAGAAGCAAACTTTTCCAAAACCCACTTTTTTAAGTACCACTTCAATTCTAAAGTCACTTTGTGGGGCTTACATAGTGGAAAACACCCATAAATGACCCCATTGTAGAAACTAAACCCCTCAAGTTATTCTAAACTGATTTTACAAACTTTTTTTTAACCCTTTAGGTGATCCACAAGAATTAAAGGAAAAGGAGATGACATTTTAAAATTTCACTTTTTTGGCAGATTCTCCATTTTAATTCATTTTTTTTTTGTAACACATGAAGGGTTAATAACAGCCAAATAAAACTCAATATTTATTACCCTGAATCTGCAGTTTACAGAAACACCCCATATGTGGTCGTAAACTGCTGCATGGGAACACGGCAGAGCGCACAAGTTTTGAAAGAAAAACAATCATGTTTTTATGTCTCCATTTTCAGAAAGCCAAATCTTTTTTATTTTTCGGGTGATTGTCTTAGGGTCTAATTTTTTGCGGGATGAGATGACGGTTTGATTGGTACTATTTTGGGGTACATACTACTTTTTGATCGTTTGGTATTACACTTTTTGTGATGTATGGTGTCAAAATAATTTATTTTTTTACACATTTTTTATTTTATTGTTTTTACGGTGTTCACCAGACGGGTTAGCTTATGTGATATTTTTATAAAGCAGGTTGTTACGGATGCGGCGATACCTAATATGTTTTTTTTTTATATATTTTATTTTTATTTCATTTTCTGAAAGTCATATCTTTTTATTTTTTTGTGACGATTGTCATTTTTTGCGGGATGAGATAACGGTTTGATTGGTATTATTTTTGGGTACATATGACTTTTTGATCACTTGGTATTACATTTTTTGTGATAAAAGGTGACAAAAAAAAGGCTTTTTAGCAGGTTACGGACGTGGCAATACCAAATATGTGTTTATTTTTTTTTAGATTTTTTTACAATTTTATATGTCTCTTTTTATGGGGAAGGGGCTTTTTTTTATTGAAACTTTATTAATTTTATTGTTAAAAACACTTTTATTTCACTTTTATTATTTTTTTTTTTTGTCCCACTATGGGACTTCAACATTTCAGGGTCTGATCCCTGTTTCGATACAACACAATACATCTGTATTGTGCTATATTGAACTGTCAGTGCCTTACACTGTAAGACACTGACAGTTGCCTAGGAGACCCAGCCCTGGGGCTGGATCTCTTGTGCTTCCGTAGCTGGCAGTTCCAATGCCTGTGCAAGGAATCGAGGCTGCCATAGCAACCATCGGGTCCCCATCACCGCGGTATGCACCCCTATAATCCACAGGCAGCAGTGTTTTCACCAATGCTGGCAGACACAGCAGGGGCCCGGCTGTCAGTATCAGCGGGCCCCTGCTGCTGACAGTGGCAGCGCATGTGGAGCAGCCGGTTAACCCTAGGACGAGAATGCTCGTCCTAAGGCATTAAATACCGGCCAGTTAGGTCGGCAACCTGTTAATGAGTAATGGTATTAATTATTTGTGTTGTCTGATCAGAGTTACACACATTTAGGGTGCATTCACACAACCGTAATTCTGGGTCCGCATCTGTTCCGCAATTTTGATAGGGGATTGTCTATGTAACTAGCTGGTGGGAGGAGCTATAAACTAGCTGGGTGTTGTTAGAAGCAGTGATAGGGGAGTGTCTATGTAACTAGCTGGTGGGAGGAGCTATAAACTAGCTGGGTGTTGTTAGGGGCGGGGGTAAATCGGAACAGGATGCCCGCTGAAATCATTCAGCGGGCATCCTGTCACAACGCCGGGGGGGTCATGGGATCCCCCCAAATCGGCGATTGCCGCAAACCGCAGGTCAATTCAGACCTGCAGTTTGCGGCTTTACCTGCGGTTGCGGCGGCTGTGTGGCGGTGCCATCGGGTCCCCATGCGGCTGTGGGGGGGGACCCGATGGCATGGAAGGCAGAGCGATGTCTAAGGAAGGCATCGCGCTGCCTTCCGGTGAAGAGCCTGTGAGATCCAGCCCCCCGGATCTCACAGGCCCCGGAAGCTGTATGAGTTTAACTCATACAGCCAATGTATTCCAATACAGAAGTATTGGAATGCATTGTAAAGGAATATCCCCCCTAAAGTTCAAGTCCCAAAGTGGGACAAAAAATAAAGTGAAAAAAAAAGTTGAAAAAATAAAATAATTAAAGTTTCAAGTAAAAATAAACAAAAACTTAATTTTCCCCAAATAAAGTAAAAAAAATTGGTAAAAAATAGGGGGGGGAAACAAAAGTATACATATTAGGTATCGCTGCGTCCATATCGACTGGCTCTATAAAAATATCACATGACTTAACCTCTCAGATAAACACCGTAAAAAATAAAAAATAAAAACTGTGCTAAATAAACTATTTTTTGTCACCTTACATCACAAAAAGTGTAATAGCAAGCGATCAAAAAGTCACATGCACCCCAAAATAGTGCCAATAAAACCGTCATCTCATTCCGCAAAAATCATACCCTATCCAAGGTAATCGCCCAAATACTAAAAAAATTATGGCTCTCAGACTATGGAAACACTAAAAATATGATTTCTTTTGCTTCAGAAATGAAATCATTGTGTAAAACTTACATAAATAAAAAAAGTATACATATTAGGTATCGCCGCGTCCGTATCGAAAGGCTCTATAAAAATATCACATGACCTAACCCCTCAGATGAACACCGTAAAAATTTTTAAATAAAAACTGTGCTAAATAAACCATTTTTTGTCACCTTACATCACAAAAAGTGTAATAGCAACTGATCAAAAAGTCACACGCACCCCAAAATAGTGCCAATAAAACAGTCATCTCATCCCGCAAAATTCATACCCTACCCAAGGTAATCGCCCAAAAACTGAAAAAATTATGGCTCTCAGACTATGGAAACACTAAAACATGATTTTTTTTGCTTCAAAAATGAAATCATTGTGTAAAACTTACATAAATAAAAAAAAAAGTATACATATTAGGTATCGCCGCATCCGTGACAACCTGGTCTATAAAATATCACATGATCTAACCTGTCAGATGAATGTTGTAAATAACAAAAAATAAAAACGGTGCCAAAACAGCTATTTCTTGTTATCTTGCCTCACAAAAAGTGTAATATAGAGCAACCAAAAATCATATGCACCCTAAACTAGTACCAACAATACTGCCACCCTATCCCGTAGTTTCTAAAATGGGGCCACTTTTTTGGAGTTTCTACTCTAGGGGTGCATCAGGGGGGCTTCAAATCGGACATGGTGTAAAAAAAAACAGTCCAGCAAAATCTGCCTTCCAAAAACAGTATGGCATTCCTTTCCTTCTGCGCCCTGCCATGTGCCCGTACAGCTGTTTACGGCCACATATGGGGTGTTACTGTAAACTACAGAATCAGGGCCATAAATATTGAGTTTTGTTTGGCTGTTAACCCTTGCTTTGTTACTGGGGAAAATGGATTAAAATGGAAAATTTGCCCAAAAATTTAAATTCTGAAATTTCATCTCCATTTGCCAATAACTCTTGTGGAACACCTAAAGGGTTAACGACGTTTGAAAAATCTGTTTTGAATACCTTTAGGGGTGTAGTTTCTTGGATGGGGTCACTTTATGGAGTTTCTACTCTAGGGGTGCATCAGGGGGCTTCAAATGGGACATGGGTGTCAAAAAAAACAGTCCAGCAAAACCTGCCTTCCAAAGTTTGGTTTGGCTGTTAACCCTTGCTTTGTAACCGGAAAAAAATTATTAAAATGAAAAATCTGCCAAAAAAGTGAAATTTTGAAAGTGTATCTCAATTTTCCATTAATTCTTGTGGAACACCTAAAGGGTTAACGACGTTTGTAAAATCAGTTTTGAATACCTTGAGGGGTGTAGTTTCTTAGATGGGGTCACTTTTATGGAGTTTCTACTCTAGGGGTGCATCAGGGGGCTTCAAATGGGACATGGGTGTCAAAAAAACCAGTCCAGCAAAACCTGCCTTCCAAAAACCGTATGGCATTCCTTTCCTTCTGCGCCCTGCCGTGTTCCCGTACAGCGGTTTACGACCACATATGGGGTGTTTCTGTAAACTACAGAATCGGGGCCATAAATATTGAGTTTGGTTTGGCTGTTAACTAGGGATCGACCGATATTGATTTTTTAGGGCCGATACCGATACCGATAATTTGTCAACTTTCAGGCCGATAGCCGATAATTTATACCGATATTCTGGGTATTTTTATTTTTGAGGAAAAAAATAAATTTCCTACACAAATCTGCTGAAAATTAATGTTTATTGTTAACGTGTATTATTATTTTATTTTTTTTGTAAATCTTTTTCATTTATACTTAATATTTTTGTGTTTTTTTTTTTTTACTAACTTTTAGCCCCCTTAGGGACTAGAACCCTTGTCCTATTCACCCTAATAGATCTCTATCAGAGTGAATAGGATCTCGCACTCTCCCTGCTGCCCTGTGCTCTGTGCACACAGCAGCATGGAGCTGACTATGGCAGCCAGGGCTTCAATAGCGTCCTGGCTGCCATGGTAACCGATCGGAGCCCCAGGCTTACACTGCTGGGGCTCCGATCGGAGGAGCAGGGGAGAGGGGATCCTGTGGCCACTGCCACCAATGATTAGAACTGGGGGGGGGGGCGCACTGCGCCACCAATGTTTTTACTATTGGGATGGGGGTGGGGGGCGCACTGCGCCACCAATGACTAATACTAGGGGGCTTGAGGGGGGGGGCGCACTGCGCCACCAATGTTTTTACTATTGGGGTGGGGGGCGCACTGCGCCACCAATGATTAAAGGGAATCTGTCACTAGCAATGTTTAAAAAAATTTTTTTCATGGATCCATGTTTAATAAAGTACCTTTTTTCCATCTGTGTTCTTCTTTTCCATGTCAGTCTTGTCCTTTCTTCTAAAAATCGATTCTTAGGATATGCAAATGACGCTGTAAGGAGCCCAGAGGGGCGTTTTTCTTTCTCCACGGTGCCCAGGAACGCCCCTCTGAAGTGCCGTGCCCGCCTAAATATGAAAACTACTAACGCCTCCATGTTTAGCTGAATCGCCTCCCAGAGGCGCGGCTAAGTCCTCAACATTCACCCCCCCTCTCCTCCCTCCCCCTCCTCAGCTCCGCGCTCTGCGAACACCCGATCCTCCTCTCGTCGGCGTCCCAAATCCTGCGCAGGCGCAGTGCCGGCGTTTGCCTGCGCTCTGATAATACGGCTGAGGGCAACAGCTTCAACATCGTCACTGGGCATGCGCTGAGCCCAGTGACGATGTTGAAGCTGTTGCCCTCAGCCGTATTATCAGAGCGCAGGCAATCGCCGGCACTGCGCCTGCGCGGGATTTGGGACGCCGATGAGAGGAGGATCGGGTGTTCGCAGAGCGCGGCGCTGAGGAGGGGGAGGGAGGAGGAGGAGGGGGGGTGAATGTTGAGGACTTAGCCGCGCCTCTGGGAGGCGATTCAGCTAAACATGGAGGCGTTAGTAGTTTTCATATTTAGGCGGGCACGGCACTTCAGAGGGGCGTTCCTGGGCACCGTGGAGAAAGAAAAACGCCCCTCTGGGCTCCTTACAGCGTCATTTGCATATCCTAAGAATCGATTTTTAGAAGAAAGGACAAGACTGACATGGAAAAGAAGAACACAGATGGAAAAAAGGTACTTTATTAAACATGGATCCATGAAAAAAAAAATTTTAAACATTGCTAGTGACAGATTCCCTTTAATGCTGGGGGGCTTGGGGGGGGGCGCACTGCGCCACCAACGATTAATACTAGGGGTCTTAGGGGGGGGGGCGCACTGCGCCACCAATGAAGATACCTCTCTTTCACATACAGGAGGCGGGAGCTGGCTGCAGAATCACATAGCCGGCTCCCGACCTCTATGAGCGGTAGCTGCGATCCGCGGCACCTAAGAGGTTAACTACCGCGGACCGCAGCTGCCGTTCATAGAGGTCGGGAGCCGGCTATGTGATTCTGCAGCCAGCTCCCGCCTCCTGTATTTGAATTAATGAAAGACTCATCTTCATTGGTGGCGCAGCGGCCACAGCCCCTCCCCTCCTCTTGTCTTCCGTCCTGTCATTGGAGGCAGCGGCAGCAGCATCACAGGGGGAGGAGACACTGCTTCCTTCTCCCCTGTGCTGCGGAGGGAACACAGAACGCGCTGAGAGCAGCGCGTTCTGTGTTCCCAATACGTTATCGGTATATCGGCAAAATAGATGCCGATACCGATAACGTTCAAAATCCTCAATATCGGCCGATAATATCGGCCAAACCGATAATCGGTCGATCCCTACTGTTAACCCTTGCTTTGTAACTGGAAAAAATATATTAAAATGGAAAATCTGCCAAAAAAGTGAAATTTTGAAATTGTATCTCTATTTTCCATTAATTCTTGTGGAACACCTAAAGGGTTAACGATGTTTGTAAAATCAGTTTTGAATACCTTGGGGGGTGTAGTTTCTTAGATGGGGTCACTTTTATGGAGTTTCTACTCTAGGGGTGCATCAGGGGGCTTCAAATGGGACATGGTGTCTAAAAAACCAGTCCTGCAAAACCTGCCTTCCATAAAACGTATGGCATTTCTTTCCTTCTGCGCCCTGCCGTGTGCCCGTACAGCGGTTTACGACCACATATGGGGTGTTTCTGTAAACTACAGAATCAGGGCCATAAATATTTAGTTTGGTTTGGCTATTAACCCTTGCTTTCTAACTGGAAAAAAATTATTAAAATGGAAAATCTGCCAAAAAAGTGAAATTTTCTAAATTGTATCTCTATTTTCCATTAATTCTTGTGGAGCACCTAAAGGGTTAACAAAGTTTGTAAAATCTGTTTTGAATACCTTGAGGGGTGTAGTTTATAGAATGGGGTTATTTTTGGGTGGTTTCTATTAAGTAAGCCTCGCAAAGTGACTTCAGACCTGAACTGGTTCCTATTTTTTTTTGAAAATTTAAGAAAAATTTCAAGATTTGCTTCTAAACTTCTAAGTCTTGCAACATCCCCAAAAAATAAAATATCATTCCCAAAATGATCCAAACATGAAGTAGACATATGGGGAATGTAAAGTAATAACTATTTTTGGAGGTATTACTATGTATTATAGAAGTAGAGAAATTGAAACTTGGAAATTTGCAATTTTTTACAAATTTTAGGTAAATTTTGTATTTTTTTATAAATAAAAATGATTATTTTTTTTTTACTTCATTTTACCAGTGTTATGAAGTACAATATGTGACGAAAAAACAATCTCAGAATGGCCTGGATATGTCAAAGCGTTTTAAAGTTATCAGCACTTAAAGTGACACTGGTCAGATTTGCAAAAAATGGCCAAGTCCTTAAGGTGAAATAGGGCTGAGTCCTTAAGGTTTTAAACTACTAGGGTGTTGCAGGATATTAAGTGAGCCACAGTCATAATCCAATATTTTATCAGCATAATATTTCTTTAATAGGTTTTGTTCTTCTTAACTGAATTCATTTCCAGGGTGCATTTTTTGGGAGGTTTCCTTTTTTTTGTTTGAAATATTGTAAAAATCAACAAAAGCTGTTTAGTTTTGTATCAAACTAACTAGGCTTAAAGCATTATTTCTAGGAACTGCTCCTATGTTGCTAAAACTGTTTCTAAAGAAAACCATGTCTTGATATGTTTCTACATGGCACCTTTTTTCTTAGAAAACACACCAGATAAACTGTGATTACTAGTATTGGAAAAATACAGGCAGATGTTCTTTACCGTTATATTTGGATAGGATTTCTAAAGACCATACAAATTTTTTACTAACTGCAACAAAAATGCACTAAAACCATCACATGACCGGAATCTTAAAGGGGTATTTCCTCTTTCATGCTCCTCAGATTTTATTCTACAAAGTTTATTTTATTTTCAGTCATTTTGCCTCTATAGTCAGGTCCTTTCTTTCCCATGTTGTAGACACTCATGTACGTGTTACCCTAAACTTTTAAATACAAAATGAATATACCAATAGGACAGGAATCACAGAGGATCAAAACTTCTCTTGTCTTGTCTTGTCTTGTGTGTTTGTGTTGACCACATCTCTCCATTGTGTCTACATATAAAAACTTTTTTTTCACAAACTGGACAGGAAGTAAGACAGTCAGAGCCCATGTATCTGTGACCAATTACTTATGACAGGGAAAGCAAATTCATGACATGTACAATATAAAACGCTCTATCTATAATAAAATCAAAGACATAGCTACACCCCTGCTTAAAGCATAACTACAAAAAAATAAAAAGTGCTTGTTTGGAGCACTCTGGTGAAGCTTACTTGTCCACATTCCCAAGGAATGAAACAAAGCCTTACTGCCAAGTAAGCAGCTAGTACGAACATCAATCGACTTCAGTGCTGTTGACTTTGGTTAAAAGTCCAATTAGGTTCTTGGCTTCATTATTGATAAGTATAAAATCAAACTATCACTTTTTTGTATTATCCATGCCTGTTTTTGGATATAATAAGGTACCACAGACAGGGGAGAGTTGACAGGATGGTGAATAAGGCTTAGCAATGCAGTAACTCTACATTCTCAAGGAATGAAACTAAAGCCTGAATGCCAATTAAACAGCCTTTATGAATGTTAATTGATTTCAGTGCTGTTGGCTTTCATTAAAAGTCCAATCGGGCTATTGGCTGCATTGTTGATGCATGCAAAACCAAACTCTATCACCTTCTGGGGGGTTACCCATGTCTGTTTTTGGTTAAAATAATGTACCAGACAGGGCACAGCTGAAAAGATGGTGAAAAAGGCTTAACAATGGAGTACTGTATGTCTATATTTATAAGATGCTTTAGCTTTAAACCTCCTGGCTTCCATTTTCTGCTGAAGATAAAGATACAGCGAGTACTGTGACCACTTCCTCTAAAATAAATTACACTGCACTGAAAGCTACTGTAATCACTCATGGTCCTCTCAAAGCATATCATTCATCTGATTTTATAACACTGTATGTAGGCTACAAAAACAGCTTAAATGGTGACGTCCAGAAAAAAAGATTCTTAAAAATTATGGTTCAAACGCACTGCATTATAATGTCTTCACAGACACCAAAATTAACTAAATGTTGACGTCCAGAAGAAGGATTCTTATATATTATGGTTAAAAAAACATTGCATTATAACATCTGGACAGATCAAGCTTTTCTTCTCATATTATTTTTTTCTGGAATTAATATGGAGTTGGGATAATTTGTCAGAGTAGTTGCATTTAATCCAATTGACTACTTAAGTGTACAGCCGAAAAGGAAATTTTTTTTCTATCACTCTTTCTCTGACTTTGCTGCAGGATCTGCTTAATGTTACATCATCCCCAATACACAGATCACGGCACAATTGGGCTTTCACTGATATTCATGAAACGTACCACTAAACCAGTTAACTTGGCTTGATCAGTTGTCTAACTAGCTAAAAAAGTCAAAGTACTGTATGTTATTATTCCTTGAATTAAAGGGGTTATACTATGATTAACGTAAAAAATGAAAATCACATGCCATATAGTATGTGGCAAACTCTTTCTAACAAAGAAAGAACCAGCCCTATATCTCAAATGGAACCAGAGATCTCCACATTCATTGCTCCAATTGCTCTGCTAGACAATCTTTAAACTGGCAGCTCAGGGAGTGTGTCCTTTCTCAAGGGACATGTCGATTCTCAAGGGACATGCCCTTTCTGCTTCAGCTCTCTCCTTATCTCAGCTTGTGAGGCATGACCTTACTCAAGTGTGTGTCCTTTCAGGTCTCTCCCTGTAACTGTCACAGCTTCTAACAATGGATATGGCAGATGGCAGTTGAAGGATGGAGGTGAGTTTGTGCATCCACCCCACTGAAACAGAGAAATAAGGAAAAGAACAAACAGGAGGTGGAACTATACAGACTGAATTGAACAACTCGGTGGGTATACTATATTTTTAATTACAAAAGTATTCAGATCCAGGTGCTGGTTTGAAAAACATAGAATATTTTTTTTGTGGGACAACCCCCTTAAATGAATGTACTGAAAAGACATGGACGGTATCAATATTATGATTATGTGCATTTCACAGACTGATTATAGATACATATAAATAGTAGTACTAATGCGTTGCTAAGGCTGAGTTCACATTTGCCGCAGCTGCTCTGTTAGGGACCTCTGTTGGAGATTCTGTCAAACATATTGGACAAAATAGTCCTGCATTGCATTGTCTGGTAAATTGCTGGACTCCCTAAACTATATAACAGAGTAGAGCAACGGAAACCCCAATATCACTGATTTGAAAGCAGTCTAATATTGCATATCCTGGCATTGAATATATTTACGAAACACAGATCAAAAGTTGTGCTACCTTTAAAGTAAAGATGGTGTACTCAAGCTTTGTTTGGTCTGATAAGGATAAATATAATCCAATTTTTACACAATTCAAGCCTATCATTCCACTGATACAGCAAAGTGTAACATGAAGATGCCCATTAAGAAAAACAAAGGTTAAGTTTACTTCCATTGTATATGATCTATTCGACTACTCATCATCTCCCGCCTAGACTACTGCAACATCCTCCTCTGTGGCCTTCCATCTAGCACTCTTGCACCACTCCAATCTATCCTAAACTCTGCTGCCTGACTAATCCACCTCTCCCCCCGTTACTCCTCTGCCTCTCCCCTCTGCCAATCCCTTCACTGGCTCCCAATTGCCCATTTTGTAGTTCAAAATTCTAACAAATACATATAAAGCAGTCCACAACCTGTCCCCTCCATACATCTCTGAGCTACTTTTGAGATACATCCCCACACATAATCTCTGATCCTCACAAGACCTCCTTCTCTCCTCTTATCACCTTTTCCCACAATCGCCTCGAAGATTTCTCCCCTGCATCCCCCACACTCTGGAACTCGCTACCCCAACATATCAGACTCTCACCTACAGTGGAATCCTTCAAAAGAAACCTGAAAACCCAACTCGTCAGAGAAGCCTACAACCAGTGACCCTGCTGCCTCTATATCACCATGACCAGCGTTACCCTCACCTACTGTGTCTTTCTCCCATACCATGTAGATTATAAGCCCTCACGGGCAAGGCCCACTCTCTTTCTGTACCAGTCTGTAACTCGTCTTGTTCATGCTTAGTGCAATTGTCTGTATTATCTATGTGCCCACTTATCATATGTACAGCGCCATGGAATGAATGGTGCTTTAATAATAAAAAATAATAAGAAAGAACTAGACTTTTGAAGTAGATAACATGTCTGCATTTGGTGTAATAGGTTTCTACCTGTTGTACAATGCAGTTGCAAAAGAATACCAACTCCATTTCTCCTCAGCACAATCTGCAGCTCATTTTATTTTCTAAGGAACAGATGATTCCTGCTTTGTAAGCACTTCACAGGAAAGCAGATCATCCAGTTATTTTCCCCTCTACCCATCCCCCAAGGTTAGACCTTTCTTCTCAGCTAAAGGATGCACTGCTCTGCTGAATATTCCTGGCACATGTTCCAGGGAGAGGAGACACTGCTTCACAGAAGCTATGCTTACAGCTTCAGAAGCAGCCATTTTAATGTAATGCTTGCAGACACAAAAGGCTTTTACTCTGAACACAACATGGCTTCACACCATTTCAGTGTTCCTGAACCCAATTCCACAATTCCATGCTCATGTAGACACTTTTAACATAGCATTTTTTGGTAGATGTTTGTGGAACAATTTAGAGTGCAACAGACAAAGACAAAAAATCATCAATAGGTGTGAAACCCACTGACTTCTTTCTTCTGGACAAAATAAAAGCACAGGTTAAGTTTATGAAAAAGAGGATGACAATATCTACTCGTTTATAGGGGTTATCCTGCTATAAGGTGAGAGGAGATCATCTGTTTGCTAGAGTCTAAATGACCTTTGTCATTCACCAGCCAGTCTGTCCACAACTGCAAACCTTGCCAACTGGCACAGCCTTCAACACAAAGGCTGTAGCTAAAAGGTTCTCTGAAAGCTTCACTGTCCAGGAGAACGAGATTTCATCAGCAATCCAGCATTTCAGACATCACCATGTGCTACAATTATGCCAAATACAACATAAGTTATGAACACCAAAACCTTAGTGTTGAGCATTGGGTTGTTTTCCAGCATATATACAACCAACCATTGTGCATACTTGTCTACATTTCCATGGTTATGACTAAGAATATGCTATAGCATCTTCAAAAATGACTTTAAAAGGAAGCACTTGGCACCTGGCATGAAACCAAATATTGGCACCATTTTGAGGAAGAGTTCACTTGTCAAGCTGTTATCCAAAATAGTACACAGATTTTGGCTAGAATAATCTACATAGCTAACTACATCATGATAAATGTTATGGTTTTATTTTAATTGTTACCTAGCGACAGTAAATAAATGGCTCTAGTTTCTAAATTTGGTATTGTTACAATCCAGGTGTCTTTTGGCGAACAAAGAATACATTCAGAAGATAAGTATAGGAGACCAGTTCATGATTATTGAGGAATATAGGAAAATCATAGTTCTAAATGTTTCCATGCTCTTCAATTCTTCCTCTCTAAATGGGTTCCTGCTCCTGTGTTGTATGTTCCCTATGTTCTTGATCACCTCCAGCTACACAGTAAGGGCTCATTCAGACGGCCGTATGCTGTCCGCAAAAATACTGAATGCTATCCGTTTTTTTGCGGATCCGCAAAAAAACTGATCTGCAAAAAAACGGATAGAATTCAGTATTTTTGCGGACCCATAGACTTCAATGGGGCCATGTCCTGATTTTCACGGACAAGTATAGGACATGTTTCATTTTTTTTGCGGATCCGCAAAAAAACGGATAGCATTCAGTATTTTTGCGGACAGCATACGGCCGTCTGAATGAGCCCTTAAGGAATAAAATAGCTCACTAAATGTCCTCTATAAGCAATGCTCATCTATTGTTGTACATATTGTAAACATCTAGGGCAAAACACAAAACAAAAAATATTTAAGATTCCATGTAAAAACTGAAAGAGACCAAATTTGTATCTCACCATTTGACTTCCCCTCACTAATATTTCCTGCATGCTTCCTCCTATAGTTTCTCTTTAGATGAGCGTAGTGATGGACACAAGAGGAAGAAAGAGTTTTTTAGAACATCATGCTTTAGGATATGCATCTAAAAGAATAGCAAGTCAACAAAGTAACCAAGCTTGACCAATATATGAGTGGGAAGCTCATGCCTGAAGATTGAAGAAATACTTTAGTTGGCAAGATGTCTTTTTTGTCAAGATTGCCTCCTGTGGATTCTCTCATGGAATATGAGAAGGCCTATCATGACCTGGATACATTCATTTGATGATAATTGTCTACTACATGTTTAATTCTACTTGATAACTACAATATGATATACCATGTGAAAAGGTCTTGAAATGCATGTACATCTCCAAATAACTGGGGTATCTTTCAGGAGTCTTAAAAATTATATTGAAGCTGAACCTTAAATGAAAAAGTAGTTTGATATTTCTTACCTTGTGGAATATACCATAATAAAGATATTGCACAAGAAAAAAATACATATTGAATAGATGCCTCAACTATCAAAGCTGATAACATTTGGGTTAAATTGCTGAATCAATACGACATCTTTCATTTATAATACCAAAAGGGGTTATCTAAAATAAGAATTCAAGTTGTAATTGAGATAATAAAAACAAATTTTAGCTGTCAGGTTCAGTAACCTCAAAGTGTTAAGAAAGGAATAAAACTAGATCATCAGTATGAACAAAAGTTCATATTTTCTTGTATCTGCTTATAACTTTTAGCCCTAATTTCATATTATTCATGCCGTCCCCTGTGCACCACTCAACACCCCTTCAATGGGCACATAAGCATTAAAACTGTATGAAGGAAGAAGGTGGCCTGGTCTGACGGATCATGTTTTCTCTACATGTGAACAGCGAGGTGCATATGCATCGCTTAACTAGTGAAGAGATGGTACCTGGACACTATGGGAAGAATGCAAGATAGCAGAAGCAATGTGACCCTATGAGCAATGTGACGCTGGAAAATCTTTGGTCCTGGCATCCATGTGGATGTTAATTTGATACATATCGTTGTTGAAGGCCAACTGTTAAAAGTTTTTAATGTTACGGCTTATTGGTGTACATATTTCGCATGTAGTTGGCAACATTAATTGTTCTAATATATGGTTATGTACATAGGAAAACAAATAGCAATTACTGTTATATTTATCTGTAATGGCATGAAACATCTACCTATCTACTTATGGAGGTATTTAAAACATGGAAAAGAAGACAGGTAATAAAACACTGTAGAATATCTAATAAAGCAGAAAAGACCCATAACATTTGATGGCAACCATTTCCACTCAGAAAGTCCAACATGTAATGGGACCTTTCACTTCCAATAATGTTTGTATACACATTTGTGAATGATATAAGTAGATCTCAAAGAGGACCTGTCACCACTCCTGACATGCCTGTTTTAATAGTTTCATGCATTTCCCATGTAATAACAATTCTGGAGCATCTTTTCTTATGGCTCTATATTGTACCATTTCTTTATTATTTCTACTAGATCTCTTATAATTTAGAACATAAGCAACAATTCAACATGCACCAAAAGTACTGTCTACCAATGATCATAGATAACTCTATAAGGACCAATGTGTTGACTGAATTTTGACATCTATACATTCAGTGGCTGAACAGTCATGCAATATCATAGTATAAGAGCCCTTCATTTAGGATAAAAAATATGGTTGAAGAGTAACCAAGCTACAGTTTAACTGTTAATATCCATCCTCATTTTTGTTGCCAAATCATTGGGTTTAGCACTTATTTAGCTATTTAAGTGGTTATTCCATTTGTAGAAGAATTTGATGGAGACATGCATGATCTAACCATAGTTCATGCCTACACATATTCTAGCTAAAGTGTAATACACCATTTTGATGGCTAATGACTAAGTTGTAGGTGCAGCAACTTAGTAATAGCTAAATTGCACCAATTATGTGATATGTATGTGATAGCTATGTAATAATTTACACTTGGTGAATACAGTTAAGATAAACCATACCAAATCCATTAATCTGGTAAGTCAAGAAAACTAAACACAATTGCTCCTTGTTCTACATAATCTACATATTAGCATCTAAAATGAAATGAAAAATGCTTGCCTAATAATTACCTGAAAACCGATGCCCTGTTTTATATTATATCTTTCAATCAATGTACTTGCTGTAAACTGCTTTGTTCTTTACTCTAGTACAATGGGGCTGGTGTGCTGTCTGCTGTAATATGTATTAAGGCTCTACTGGATCAGATATTTCAGAAATCTGAAGATGCATGCCTGCACTTAAGGTGCCCACAGTGATTGCTAAAAAGAAAGAATATTACATTGAAACTGAGCTATTTTTTTACTTTGCTAGTAAAGAGACTGAAAACCTTCTCTCTCTTTTTTCTTAAGCTACGGCTTTTGTTTCCCCCATCAATGAGTGGCTCTGCAATAGTCATAATTTAAGAAGATCTATTATAATTAAGATCCTTCAAGATCTTACTGCAGAGCACAAGACTGAGCTGTGTGGAAGAGGTTTCTATCTGCTGTAGATCAAATTACAGCAGTACATGAAGCCCCACCCTATGTCTCTTCAGCAGTCTAATACATCTCAAAACGTTTTTTTTTCCCATGGTGTAGATGACTCCTGCATTCTAACCACCTCACAGAAAGCAGATCATCCAGTTTTCTTCACCATCCCCCAAGCTTAGACCTCCTCAGCTATAAAAGAAACACTGCTCTGCTGAGTACTTCTGGCACATGTTCCAGAGGCAGAAGATACTGCTTCACAGAGCTTTATTAGAAGCAGCCATTTTAAATGCAGATCTTCAACACAACATGGCTTCAGACCATCCCAGTGTTATCTTGGCACAGAACACTGCTCATGCAGAAATGCCTAGTATAAATGGATTAAAGAAGAAATACTGTGGCATGTTCACAGGAAGAGAAAGAGTTTAACCATCTAGATAGCTAGGTTCAAGTATGTTCCTCTTCAGAAATGTAGTAAAAACATCTCATGAAACTTTCCAGGTATAAACTATGAAAACAAATGAGGGAAATAAGGACTAACCTGATAAGAAAACAGGTCATGTCCATATTCTTCAGCTCACATGGGAATTATCTTTTTGCAGAGTCCTCTGGGTGCTGGATTCCAAAGTCGAAATGACCTCTGTTAATCACTAAGCAGCCTGTCTGCATTAGCAAACACTGCCAACAGACACACCCTTCAACAGAAAGCCTTCAAGTGGCCTTTTACCAAGAACATTCACTGGAAAACTTATTGTGCAGTCTTTGGAGAAAAACTGAATTGCCTTCAGAGACCTTTAACAAAACCAATGTGGAAAATAAACTGAACTATCCTGGTTAGCATGCATTTCTGAATGCAACAATATTTGCACTGCATCATAATAAAACTATATAATATATGTACAAATTGCATGAGGAACCACAAAAACTCAATTCTTATGCTCATGTTAGGGAAGATATGGTTTGAACTTTGGCTCTTCAACCTTCTACACCTGCCTATTGTAATGTTCTATAACACATCTGAAGTGTTCTACAAATTCATTCTTCTGGTTAATTTACCCAACTAAAACATCTCCAGAAGGAGATTTATCTTGTGGAGACCAGCATGATAAATATCTGCTTATTAGCATAACAATACAAGTTCTTGTCAAGATTTGGCATTAGTAATGTGTTACACCCTGGTATTCTAGAGTAGTGTTCCTCAAGAACCCCCTACTGAAAAAAATTAGATAAAAGTACTGCCAAGGCTATGATTATACAATGACACCTATTAAAAACTCAGCATGAGTATAGTGCTTTGCCATTCCCCACAGACCTGGTTCCACAGGTTCTAGATTATTTCCTGCATACAGTCAGATCCATAAATATTGGGACATCGACACAATTCTAAATTTTTGGGCTCTATACACCACCACAATGGATTTGAAATGAAACGAACAAGATGCGCTTTAACTGCAGACTGTCAGCTTTAATTTGAGGGTATTTACATCCAAATCAGGTGAACAGTGTAGGAATGACAGCAGTTTGCATATGTGCCTCCCACTTGTTAAGGGACCAAAAGTAATGGGACAATTGGCTTCTCAGCTGTTCCATGGCCAGGTGTGTGTTATTCCCTCATTATCCCAATTATAATGAGCAGATAAAAGGTCCAGAGTTCATTTCAAGTGTGCTATTTGCGTTTGGAATCTGTTGCTGTCAACTCTCAAGATGAGATGCAAAGAGCTGTCACTATCAGTGAAGCAAGCCATCATTAGGCTGAAAAAATAAAAATAAATAACATCAAAGAGATAGCAAAAACATTAGGCGTGGCCAAAACAACTGTTTGGAACATTCTTAAAAAGAAGGAACGCATCGGTGAGCTCAGCAACACCAAAAGACCCGGAAGACCACGGAAAACGACTGTGGTGGATGACCGAAGAATTTTTTCCCTGGTGAAGAAAACACCCTTCACAACAGTTGGCCAGATCAAGAACACTCTCCAGGAGGTAGGTGTATGTGGTCAAAGTCAACAATCAAGAGAACACTTCACAAGATGTAAACCATTGGTGAGCCTCAAAAACAGAAAGGCCAGATTAGAGTTTGACAAACAACATCTAAAAAAGCCTTCACAGTTCTGGAACAACATCCTATGGACAGATGAGACCAAGATCAACTTGTACCAAAGTGATGGGAAGAGAAGAGTATGGAGAAGGAAAGGAACTGCTCATGATCCTAAGCATACCACCTCATCATTGAAGCATGGTGGTGGAAGTGTCATGGCGTGGGCATGTATGGCTGCCAATAAAACTGGTTTTCTTGTATTTATTGATGATGTGACTGCTGACAAAAGCAGAAGGATGAATTCTGAAGTGTTTCGGACAATATTATCTGCTCATATTCAGCCAAATGCTTCAGAACTCATTGGATGGCGCTTCACAGTGCAGATGGACAATGACCCAAAGCATAATGCAAAAGAAACCAAAGAGTTTTTTAAGGGAAAGAAGTGGAATGTTATTCAATGGCCAAGTCTGACCAGACCTGAATTCGATTGAGCATGCATTTCACTTGCTGAAGACAAAACTTAAGGGAAAATGCCCCAAGAACAAACAGGAACTGAAGACAGTTGCAGTAGAGGCCAGGGATGAAACCCAGCATCTGGTGATGTCTATGCGTTCCAGACTTCAGGCTGTAATTGATTGCAAAGGATTTGCAACCAAGTATTAAAAAGTGAAAGTTTGATTTATGATTATTATTCTGTGGGAGGCACATATGCAAACGGTTGTAATTCCTACACCGTCCACCTGATTTAGATGTAAATACCCTCAAATTAAAGCCGACAGTCTGCAGTTAAAGCACATCTTGTTTGTTTCATTTCAAATCCATTGTGGTGGTGTATAGAGCCAAAAATGTTAGAATTGTGTCGATGTCCCAATATTTATGGACCTGACTGTATATCTCAAAGGTTTTTGAAGCTTTTTTTTTACTTATGACCTATTCTCTGAATTAGCTCATCAGTATTTGATCGTTGGGAGTCTGACACCCGGGACCTCCGCCAATCAGCTGTTTTGAGAAGGCAGAGGCGCTCCTTTTCAAATCTTACAAAGCACAGCGCTGTACATTGTATAGCGGCTGTGCTTGGTATCGCGGCTCAGCCCCATTCTCTTCTATAGGGCTCAGCTGCTCCTAGGCCACGTAACACATGAACGTGTCATCATTCGGCCTAGGAAAAGCAGAAATAAGGGCTGAAGCACTACTGCGAGCGCTGCTACCTTTTTAAACAACTGATCAGTGGGGGTCCCATCAGATACTGATGACCTATCTGGAGGATAAGACATCAGTAAAAAAAAAATCTCAGAAAACCCCTTTAAGCATATTATTCAAATCAAGTTTGCCATGAAAACAAAAGTAAATGCTAGATTGAGGGACAGCTGTCTACAAAGTAGTAAATGTAGCCCATAACTATAGACAGTGATCATGCCATTCTCTTTACCACCCTATTTCTTTCCTATACACCTATTCATATAAATGTTGCTATATGTTTTTAAAGTGAAACTAAAAGGATATTTTGTAGAGGGTGTACATCTATTTTTTAGAGCGGTATATGATCCTAATGAAGAACTGATAAGATTTGGTTTTATAATAAGGGTCCATTCAGACGTCAATAGTGTTTTAAAACACTGACGCCGCACATCGCCGGCACTCAATAGATCATTCCTATTCTTGTCCGCAGCTGCACTATTTTTTTCCAGAGCCGCGGACCGGAAATACAGATGTAGACAGCACACTGTGTGCTGTCCGCATTTTTCCGGCCCCATTGAAAATGAATGGGGCCGGACCCATTCAACGGACGTCTGAATGGACCCTATCCCTGTACTATGAATAAATTATTGTGGTAAAATTGCTATGGTCTATCTTAGTATGTAATTATGGCATCAGAACAGAAATATAGCCGTTATGTGGCCTAACTGTAAAAAAAATTTTTTTTTTTCATACAGTTGATGCAATCAACTATTTCTGTCCTCCAACAGTTGCAACACCTTACATTTCAACATTAAGTATCTTAAGTGTCTTTGAACTATATAGAAAGAAATATTATGCTTCATTTGGTTATGATTAGTGTCAACGAAAGAGGAGTCACTGCTGCTTTAACATAAAGGTGTGCATCCTGGTTCAATAGGACACCCATCATTTACTACCGGTAGCACCATTAACAGCATCTAGAGTACATTCGGAAAGTCTTCAGACCCTTTCACTTTTTTCACTTTTTTTTTTGCCGCAACCTTGTGCTAAAGTATTCAGAACCTTTGCTATGACACTTGAAATTGAGGTCTTGGGGCCTCCTATTTCTCTTGAGCATCTTTCATATGTTTCTACACTTTGACTGAAATCCACCTTCGGTAAATTCGGTTGATTAGACATGATTTGTAAAGACACACCCCTGTCTATATAAGGTCTCACAGCTGAAAATGCACAGATTTGGAACAGGGTACAAAAAGTTCCCAAGAGCACGAGTGGTCTCCAAAATTTGTAAATGGTTTTACAAAGTTTGAAACAATCAGAACTCTTCCTACAGGCCGAAGAGGATGGACAAATGTCTTTTTTCGGCCTTGTATACTATGTTACTATGTTACAGCTAGCTGCCCCACCAAACTAAGTAATCAGGAGAGGAGGACCTTGGTAAGAGAGGTAACCAAGAACTCGATGGTCACTTTGGCTGAGCTCCAAAGATCCTGTGTGCAGATGGGAGAAACATCTAGAAGGTCAACCGTCACTGAAGTGGCAAGAAAGTTGCTCTCCTCAGTAAAAGACACATGAAAGCCTGTGTGGAGTTTGCAAAAAAGCACCTAAAGGACTCTCAAACTGTGAGAAACAAGATTTTCTGGTCTAATGAAATTACTTTTTAGGTGTTTTTCTGTGGCTGGGACAGGGAAACTCGTCTGGGTTGAGGGAAAGCTGAAAGGAGGAAAGTACAGAGATAATCTAATTGCAAAGCTGATCCAGAGGATCTGGACTCTACTGTGGACTTCAGACTGGTATGAAGGTTCCCTTTCCTACAAAACAATGACCCTAGCCACATAACCAAGGCAACAGAAAAGTGGCTTAGGGACAACTCTGTGAATGTCCTTGAGTGGCCCTGTCAGAGCTCCTGATTTGAATCCAATCGAACATCTCTGAAGAGACCTAAAAATTGACCTGAAAATGGCTGTTCACTGACGGTCTCCATTGAACCTGAGGTTGGCAGAAACTGACAAAATCTAGGTGTGCAAACCTTTGACATGATGACATAATACCCAAGAAGACTGGTGGGTGTAATCACAGCCAAAGGTTCTTCAAGTAAGTACTGAGTAAAGGGTCTGAATACTTATGTCAATGCAAAATTTTAGTTTTTCCTTTTCTACAAATTAGCATTTGAAATTGTGTTTACTTTGTCATTATAAGATACTGGGGGACATTTACTAAACATGTTGCGCCAGAATTATGGTGTAAAATGTGCCAAAAAGAATGGCATTTTGATTTGCGCCAAATATATCAATTGTTTTCTCCAGAAATCACGCCAAAAATTAGGTCTAAATGTCAAAGTGGGCGGGGCTATCAAATTGGTGCATAGTATGCTTCATTTATCATGCTCTTATCCGCAGAAATGGCTCAAATTGCTGCGGACAATTAAGCCAGATTATGTGGTGGTGTTTTGTGTAAAAATTTGCATTCATGGCAGAAAGATGCGACTTTTTGTCAAAAATTCACATTTATGAAAACAAAACCAATTCGTGGGAACAAGTGATAGCTAAGTATTAAAACAGGATGCACTTATTTTTTTCTAATAGAAATTAGCTAAACTGTAGGGTTCAGTCAGTAAATTGACATCCAACAAAAACAAAACAACAAAAACGTCCCGAGTCTGAGACAAAAGTCACAATTTACCACTGTAAATGTCGCAAATATGCTTCAAAAGATGCAAATATGTTTCAAATGTCTCAAGTGTGGTCTGGCAGGGGTGGCTGAAATAACGCATTTTAGTTTACAAAAGTCGCATTTTAGTGCCACTGGTGTTAAAATTTTGCAAATAGAGAGAAATAGGCGGTTAATCGGGTTTATATTTTTAAAAGTCAGATTTTAAAAGTTGTGTGCGCCTTTTGATATATGAGGTGAAACAAATCACCACTTTTGATATGTAATATTAGTATTTTTTTGGGCGCAAATTATGTCACTATTGATAAATGTCCCCTATTGAGTGCAGAATGATAGGGCAAAACTAGAATTTTTTTTAAATGTTAAAAAATAAAAGTCTGAAGACTTTCTGAATGGACTGTATCCACTATTTGCTAACTTCAAGCATATATTGAAATAATCTATGCAGTTGTTTAGCTAGTTCATTAGTGACTTCATCTTATTTTCACATTGTGTTTTAGCTCTTTCCTTGAGCCCTGAGTTTCCAGTCAGAGAATACGTTTGAAAATGTTATTTTGGTTTTAAGCTATCCCCCATATCCACTGTACATGTACGGTGGATGTCAGGTCTTTAAGCCTTGCACCCATTCATGAGCAGAGCAGGAGTCACAGCCATCAGATGTTAGAAACAGCTTTGATCATAAACATGTAACTCCTCGGATGCTGTGACCAGCCATTTAGAAGGAAAAAGCTACCTTCAACTTCTAAACAGTTTCTGCGCGATGTGATTGCAAGAGTAGTTTGGTTGCTATGGCAGCCAGGAGCCTTGTGAAGTCTCCCAAACCTGATTTAGAACAGTTCCTGTTGCAGTCTATGGTATCAGACATGTTGAAAACCCCTAGGGGGCTAAAAATAAAGTTAAAAAAGTAAAAGTTTTAAAAAATATAAAATAACCCAAAAAGAATTAAACATTTTAATCACCTGTCTTTTCCCATTTTACATATAAAAATAAATGAAAAATTAAAAATACTTGAAGAGCATCTGTCAGCAGATTTGTACCCATAAACTAGCTGACCAGTTGCATGTTCGCTTGGCAGCTGAAGGCATCTATGTTGGTCCCATGTTCATATGTGCCCCCATTGCTGAGAAAAATATGCTGTTTTAATCTATGCATATGAGCCTCTAGGAGCAATGTGGGCGTTGCCATTCGATCTAGTTAAAAACAAAAACACAAAAAAAAACAAAAAAGCTGTCTTGTTAAAAAATTATTCTGCTTTAAACATCAATTAGCAGCAGCAGAGAATGCCACAAAACACTCCCTCTTGATTTGGGGGACCCAGCCAGTCCCTAGATAACAAGGAAAGCCCACTGAAAATTATGTAATCAGCTTATTATCTGGGGATCCTTCTACCAAAAAGAGGATTTGTCCAAGGCAAACAATCCTTTTATTAGATGCCATTTTACTGAGTAAACATAGCAAATGGTTCAACAATCAGTCATGCCTTGTAAGCAGAAGTGGTGAAATCAGTGGACATAAACACAGAACACTTACAATACAATTTAGTACATTGGTCTACTGATGCTGGTTATAAGCTAGTCATTTTAAATGGATGTTTTCTCAACTATTCGTTGCTCATGTTTGGCTTGCGAAGGTTGATATTTTAGATGACAACACCATAAGTAGTAAATGACAAATCACAGATCAATCTCGGCTGGGATATATGGCCTGGTCCATGCTTCTATTGATGGAATTCACATCTGCAGTTTGGCATGAAAATATTTCCACAGATCACTACAACAGCGAAGTCCAGCATGGCAGGTCAACTTTTCCACAAGTGTCTGCCTTCAATAGGCATGTGTCATGTTTGATCTTGTGAAAAACCATGGTCTAAATGCACTTCCTAAAACTCAAGTGTTACATAAAAGAACAGTCCTATTGGGATTTCTTCTACCTGTTATGGTCCTGGAATTTGTCTATAGGTATCAATATAAACAAGTATTTTGTTTTTCAGGTTAACAGCTGAACTTAAAGGGATTGTCCAATTTCACGATATTGATGACCTATCCGCAGGATAAGTCATCAATATCATATCAGTAGGGTTCCATCTACTGGCACCCCCATGGATCAGCTGTTTGAAAGGGAAAGGGTGCTCATGCAAGTGATAAATCCTCTTTAGATTTTACCTAATGTTTGCTATCTACTTTGTAGTGCCAGTGCAGTGTAGTTATAGTTTCCTCTTCCATTCAAGTTAACGGAATGAAAAGCTGAATTTACCCTGCACCATCATTACAAAGAAGACGGCGAGTAGGTTGGGCTCCTTCAAATAACTAATCGTCAGGGGTGCCGGGAGTTGGACCACACTGATCTGATATTAATGACAATTAATGAGGATAGGTATTTTGCTAAATCTACTTATAATTTTCTTCTAATTTGAGATTAAGTATGTTTACTTGTATACTTGACCATTACATCAGTTAAGTTGTGTGTCAGTCTTGGTGTCAACAAAAAGGCCAACAGCTAACTGCATGCATGTATAGTTCTATGTAAGTGTGATGTGCGTATAATAGTATATTGCAAACATTATTCAAGTTATCAATGTCAGGTATTACAATGAATCCATTTAAAAGCATCTCTGTTAAATACTCTCATAAGTCTTTCATATAAAGGCCCACTGAGGTGAGCATGTCTGCACTAAAGGATGTGGGTTTTGAGTAGCAAATGGTTTGTTAAGACTAGTTTCCTGGACCTACTGGATTGATAGTAAACCCTTTATCAGTGCACTATAAGAGACAAGACATAAAAGCATCATCCAATTGAACACTATTATGTATATATACCCCTTTTCATATGTACCGTACAGCGCCATGGAATGAATGGGGCTATAATAATAAATCATCTTAATACTTATACATCTTTGATTTAATGGACAAAATCATGAAACTATGGGACATACTGTATGCCACATATAAGGTAACTAATTGCTGTGGTTGAGATGTACAAAGGTGCAAGTACAGTATCTCACAAAAGTGAGTCCACCACTCACATTTTTGTAAATATTTTATTCTATCTTTTCATGGGACAACACTGAAGATATGACACTTTGATACAATGTAAAGTAGTCAGTGTACAGCTTGTATAACAGTGTAAATTTGGTGTGCCCTGGAAATAACTACACACAGCCATTAATGTCTAAACCTATGGCAACAAAAGTGAGTGCACCCATAAGTGAAAATGGCCAAATTGTGCCCAATTAGCTATTTTCCCTCCCAGGTGTCATTTCAAAATTGACGTATGAGTGCTGCCAGCATTGCTGCAGAGGTTAAAGGGGTGGGAGTTCAGCCTGTCAGTGCTTAGACCATACGCTGCACACTGCATCAAATTAGTCTGCATGGGTGTCGTTCCAATATGGAAGTCTCTTCTAAAGATGATGCAGAAGAAAACAGTTTTCTGAAGAAAAGCAGACTAAGGACATGGATTACTGGAACCATGTCCTGTGGTCTGATGAGACCAAGATCAACTTATTTGGTTTAGATGGTGTCAAGCGTGCGTGGCGGCAATCAAGTGAGGAGTACAAAGATAAGTGTGTCTTGCCTACAGTCAAGCATGATGGTGGGAGTGTCATGGTTTAGGGCTGCATGAGTGCTGCCGGCTGTGGGAAGCTACAGTTCATCGAGGGAACCATGAATGCCTGCACATACTGAAGCAGAGCCTGATCCCCTCCCTTCACAAACTGGGCTGCAGGGCAGTATTCCAACATAATGCCCAAAACACACCTCCTAGACTACCACTGCCTTGCTAAAGAAACTGAGGGTAAAGGTGCTAGACTTGCCAATCATGTCTCCAGACCTTACCCCTATTGAGCATATGTGGGGCATCCTCAAACGGAAGGTGGAGGAGCGCAGGGTCTCTAACATCCACCAGCTCCATGATGTCGTCATGGAGCAATGGAAGAGAATTTTATTGGCAATCTGTGAAGCTCTAGTGAACTCCATGCCCAAGAGAGTTAAGGCAGTGCTGGAAAATAATGGTGGCCACACAAAATATTGACACTTTGGGCACTTAGGGGAGTACTTACTTTTGTTGCCACATTATTGGCTGTGTGTTAAGTTGTTTTGAGGGCTCACCAAATTTACACGGTTATACAAGCTGTACACTGACTACTTTACATTGTATCAACCTGTCATATCTTCAGTGTTGTCCCATGAAAAGATATAAAATATTTACAAAAAAGTGAGGGGCGTACTCACTTTTCTGAGATAATGTACACTTTTGTATATCGTTAGAGTTTAAACAGAGAGATGCCTATTTTAGAGGCAAGAGGACTTATGAGACATACCGCAGTACACTATGGCACTATGGGCTCTCCAACATCTTTATCACTGTCCTGTCTTAAGCCCTATAAGCAGCAATCTTGACAGGGTGCAACTTTGTAATCTATGGGCTCTGCTACATCTTCACCACTGTCCTATCATAAGCCCTATAGGCAGAATCTTGACAGGATGCAACTTTCTAATGCATAATTTGTCCCAAGTGTTGCCTATGGAATAGTACTTTATGAAAGTACATAAAATATTTTATGAAGGGGTTGTCCAACAGCCAAAATGAATTTCCACCGGGAATGTACCACTGAGCCTCTGCGGGTCACATACCACTCTGGGACACATCATCACTGATGCCAGTAAATGACTGCAGCAATGCACATAAGCACAGATGGGGTATCACACTAAGGACCAAAAGAAGTGAGGATGGGACCCTTAGCACTGGAATGAACAGTTGAGTGTATTTTTCCTATTTTACACACATTCCAAGTGGTAATTAATGTTGGTATTGGAATCAGACAACCCCTTTAAGGTCCACACTGAAAATGAATAAAACAAGGCACAAAAAATATTCTTTATTGATGAATTAATATGAATAATTATTGATAGAAATAAACTCGTTGGTTTATAAGGTGCAAACAGAAACTTTGAGTAGATTTTACCATTTGATTTAAAATAGCCTTAATGAAGAAAGATGTCAGTAATGACATGTTTAGCACATTGATGATGGCCTAGACCAGTGATGGCTAACCTTCAGCACTCCATCTGGGTTGAAACTATGACTCCCAACATGCTCCATTCATTTCTATGGAGTCCCGAGAACAGCCAAGCAAGTGTACATCTTGCAAAATTGTGAACATATTAAACATAGTATATAAAAAAATGCAGAAGGCTTCATTGTGTAATAAATTAGCTTTATATACAAAACACTATACAATCTTTTTTATAAACATAAAGCTACTGTTACTCGGTGATCAATCACCTTTTAGAGATCTGGACAAAAAACAATCATCTACCATAAGTCCATTACATAAAATAAAAAAAATAAAAAACTACACAGTCGAAAGCAAAAGACTCTGTTACACTGTGTAGTGGCAATAACAGAGTACTGCACCTCAAGTGAAGTACACCGATGATGTAAACTACACAGTGAACCGAACCTTCTGCTTCCTCCTCCCCCCACGGAATGGAAATAACTGATGGGTTGGGATGCTGGGTTTTAAAACCACCACTGTCTGATCTGATATTATCCTGAAGAGAGGTCATTAGGTCAAAAACTAGAAAAAACAGGCCTGCACAAAGACTTACATGTCTTTTCTGTTCATTAGAAAGAGAACCATTTCTCTAACGCCACCTGTGGAAGTGGCTCCCTATGAGTCAAATTCTGACTTTTTAACAAGCCTTGGGACATGACAAGGCAAAACAGCCAAACCAAATATCCATCCATCCATGGCTTGGCTATTTTCCCTCGTCATGTCCCAAGGCTTGTTAAAAAATTGGATTTAGACTCTTTTTCCTTGGGAGATACCTCTTTACATATTGTTTTCCCATACGCATTGCCAATTAGTCTCCATACCATGGAGCACTTCCAGTAGGTCCCCACACAGGGCTAGTCCCTTTAAGGAAAGCAAGGAGTTCAAGTGGTCCCTATAGGGAACATGCCATGCCATGCCATGCCAGGCCAGTTAAGTAGAATAGAATTTACATTGTAATTTGTCAGCTTGATTCCTTACAGCAGATTTTATTTTGCCTTTATAGATAACATAGGGAGAGGTTACCCTCCAACACAGGCCTGCATCTAAGAAGAGACAAACAAACAAAAAGTTTGCCTTGTATATAGTACACTATATATCCGTAGGGGGTCATTAAGCTGAAATATGCCTATATGCGACTTCTCCCCACTCACGCCAGGTTTAAAATTATGGGCATGGCGTGGGTGGGGAAGACCATCTCATTTACCATTTTCTACGACTGAAACAGCTGTCTTACATTTAGAACTCCCGGAGGATCAGCCGAAGTTATCATGAGGCCAGTCCCTCTTCATAACTTCGGCAGAACCACTGCCAGCTTAGGGGTCCAAAATGCTGGTCTTAATAAATGTGCCCCATAGTGAATTTATTGCAGCTGCAACAGCATAAAGGGAAGCCATTTTTTAGGCTTAATCAAGGCTTAAAGTGTATCCATTAGCGTACTTTTCCTTAGCACCTTTGATGATGTCCCTAAAGTGGTTGTCTCAAATCTTGTGGGCAGATGGGCACTTATAAATAAGTGAGGTAGGAACCCCACCGCTTTTATCTAAGCTGAAAAGATTATCTAGGCTCGAAAACTAATTTTTATCCTTTGTATAGGATTCCCATTTCTTGGCCAATGTTGAGAATGATTAGAAACATAGTCATAGTAATGTTTAAGTTCCTTTATGGTGGTGCTAAAATAAAATTGAACATTTACTGCTAGGTTTCCCCACAGATTACAGCTGATTGTTGGGGGTCTCAACAGGGTGACACTTTTTCTCAGCTTATTTTTTAGAAAACCTTCTATAAAGTAGGGATTGTCCAACGTGGACAACCCCTTTAAGAGTAATTGCGATAAACAAATCTCATGGATGATCATAGCTTTCCATGTGAGCTTCATATTGCAAAGTAGCCCAAACTCCACTGCTGGTTCTAAGAAGAATAAGAGCTGATAGCTGGAGGGGTTGTTCAAAATGGGCAACAACTTGAATTCAGTGTGTTGTTGAACCATTGGATCCATTTTCAGAAAAGAAAAACCTGTGGTTTAATGAAAATACAACCTTACATGTTGAATGAAAAGTGACAAAAACATTGCAGTTTATGGGTTTATACAACTCAATTCAGAAATTAGTATCTAGAAAACATGCAACATCTAACCAATCTATTTAATCTGTTCAGGAGAACATCATGCTGATGATTCACAAACATGTTTTTTCCTGCAAGGCTCCATATTAGCTTCCTCTACTTTGAAGCCTTCTGTCCTCCATTTTCTGGTTGAACTTCAGTATGACTTATGTTACCTCACTCAGACCATGGCTTCCTCCAGCAACCAGTAAAGCCACTTCCTCTCAAAACTTCAAGTGACCTTCTCTAAACTCACAGGGAGAGCAGAAATGCTAATTTAAACTGCCTACTTGAAGGTCCTCCTGAAAATACAAATCCCATTAGCTGAACACGGCATTTCTAGGGCACCTTTGTTGAACTCAGCTTAGCAGACAGTTATGAGAAGATGGTTACCAGAATGAGGAAGCTTCATAATGAGCATGGTGGAGCTGGAGCAGCTTTGTGCTATAAAGTCTGGACAGAAACCAAAACAGAGATACTGTTAATGGAGAACAGGAAAGGCTAGGTCTAGGAGGATCTCCAGCTTCTAATAGCTCTGGTCATGCCAGCTCTGTTAGACTGGCTAAAGAGTGTACTTTCCATACAGTACATGGAATGAGAGAACAGCAGCTTTAGCTGCTCTCCTTCAAGGTTCTCCAGAAGCACAAGCCTTGAGCTAAACAACAACCTCTTCCCTCCCTCATAGGCAAGATATTTCAACCCATGATCCAACCTTCCATGTCAACACGGCTTATGAGGGAGGGATACCAAGAAGACCTCTTAATATGCAAGGGGAGGGTATAGGGGACAACCCAAACCATGCACTGATTAAAGAGGTCACCCTGTCATGTTGGCCATGCAGCCACCGAGCCATCTGTAATGTTCCATATCCCCTGCTGTGTCTGTCACTACCTGACTCCACATATATACAGAAGTGCAAACAAACATCACCTTCTTATTCCCTTGCCTTTCTCCTCAAGCTCGTTTTAATCTCCACCACATGGGGGTGTCTGGGTAAAGGAGGGGGTCAATTAATGAATTCATTAATTAGCCGCCCTTCTTCTCCTCCTCCTTCCATATCCACCACCACCACCTCCTTTCTTCTCCAGACAGCTCACCAAAGAGGCTTCCCACCCCTCTACAGTATTGTAAAAGCCACCCCAAACCGCAGATCATGACAAACTCCAGTATTCTCCTGGTAGACATCACAAATATAAGGACACAAACAATAGCAATTAAGGAGAAGATGACTGGAAAGGCACACTTACAGAGCGCTCTGGACGTGGCTGCTCCAGCCTCTTGTTGTCCTCCTCCCTCAGATAATAGCGTTGTGCCTAGGTAGGTGGAGAGATGATGGCTCTCCTCTTGGAGTTCTTTCTTGCTGCTACTCTGAGCAATGGAGGATTGCCATCTTCCTTGCTTTATTTCTCCTCCTCTCTCCTTCACTGGCTGCTGCTTCTCTGCAGCTGCAGATGACCTGAAAGATCCGTCTCTCTCACTGAGTGTGTATGTGCGTATGTGTCTCTGCCTCTCTCTGAATAATGAGCAACCAGAAGGGAGAGGGAGAGTGAGAGAAGACAATCTCAACCACACAAAACGCTAGAGCACCAGGGGGTGCACAAAGTCTTTCTAAAAGCAAGGAACGTGGAGACATGTCTCCTATCTCTGGAACGCGTGCTAGAAATATTCAGTAGAGCAGGGCTGAGATGAAAGGACTAAGCTTGGGGGATGGGGGAAGGAGAAAAAAGAACTTTTCTTTCTGCTTCTCTGTGAAGTGCTTAGAATGCAGGAGTCATCTGCACCATGGAGATGGAACACTTTGAGATGTAATGGACTGTACTGAAGGAACATGGGGTGGGGCTTCATGCACTGCTGTAATGTGACCTACAGCAGATAGCCACTACTTCCATTCAGTCCAGGATGGAAGCAATCTGGAGCAGCTTGCTTCCTAAATATGGATTGCTAATTTAGATCACTGATGTAGCTAAAGTATGAAGGAAATTCTCAGCCTTGCTTGTAGCAGAAGAATACAGGTGTACTGCATGTTCCTACAATAAAATTATCTTTTGTTGACAAAACATTGTTGGTATATCTTGAATTTCCAGTAATATCTTCCATTAAACTTTCTACTATCTTGCATGATTCTGGAGAAAATATAATGATGATGGTCTTCTGGTGTGTATCATACTTAACCCCACCCAAAAACCTTGGGTTTGACTATAATAATCCCAAAGTTTCCTACACAACCTAAGTCATCTTGAATAGAGTCTAGCATGCTGAAATCTTGTTGCCTTTCTTTGGAAAATTTTCCAGCCCTTTTGTCTGTAAAAACTTGCAAGTAAAGAGGTGGTAACCAGTGAAATTTGGTTTTCTAAGATAATTATTGTTGTTCATGGTAAACAGAAATGTATTCTTAGTTTTTCACAGGATCATCTTTACGTTACCAAGAACAAAAATTCATGTTAGCCTCTTCCATGTATCACAAGAACATTGACAGCAAAATAAGCTCTCCAGGGTGAAGATCCCTTCCTAAGTGGACTCTTGTGAATGTGCATAATCTTTTCCAAACAGCTTGCTGCTGTCTATTATGACGTTGGGGAATAAATGATGATGAAAATCCTTTGTTAGGTAATGTCGCTTTAAACCGATCTACATTCAAAAAACTGAAAATTCCCCAGGTTTCTTACTCCACCCAAGCCATGTTCAATGGAGTCTAGCATTCTGATGATAGCCAACCAGAAGGAATATGCATAATCTTGTAAATATACATAATTTTTTCCAGTGATCTTGCCACTACCTAGCATGATGCTGGTGAAGATATGATGATCATCTTATGGTAGGTAATGTAGCATTAAACGAAGCCTCCATCCAAAAACCTGAAACAGTCCCTAAGTTTCCTTCTCTGTCCAGGTCAAACTCAATGGACTGTGGCATGCTGATGATAGTCATCTATGTTTAAGAAGCTCCCCAGTGTGATGATGGCCTCCTATGAAGGGGAGTGGGAGACTAGAGTGACACGCATTCAAACATGAATTTTCAATCTTTGAGCGAAGCTAAGGCAACCACTATTCACAAATTAGTACTGCCCACCCCAATGGCTCCTTTACACTGCCCGATACAACAGAAGTGTTCCTTCCCAACAATCACCTGCTTGTCAGTGGAGGTGATGACTGCATTTAACTGCAGTGATCCCCTCCATAGTATGGGGAGGAGTGATCACTAATGCCATCACTCATCCTTTTACAGAATCATTGTTTGTGGGCAGCAGAGTGCTGTTTAGACAGCACAATCTGCTGCCCACAACGATAATTTAGGTGACCACACCAACAAACTATTACTCGATGAACTAGCGCTTTTCTCATTTATCTGGTAATCGTCAGCCAATTTTTGCTAATGAGTATTAGTACGAACACTGGTTAGCAATAATATGCACACATTTTGGGCAATGTAAGTGTTTCTTTAGCTCCAAAGTCTCAATGTAGATGTTTCCCTGTGTGTCTATTTTGTGCTGAAATATTATAAGTAATTTGCAAAACTTACCAAGCGAGAGCACTAGTGAGTTTCCAAATTGTTCCACTGGTGAGGAAACATGATTTAATAATCATTATACCATTGGAAATAAGTCCATCGGGATACTTAGAGCATTCACAACTCTTTGCATAATTAATAACTGAGTTCTACCATAAAGCGGTTGTCCACATTGGATAATTTATTTATTTGAAGCAGCCCTCCAATGGGCAACCATTGGAGGAAACTGAATGTATGGTCTTGCAGGCTCTTTCAGAATGTGATCCTCTTTTTACAACAACTCTCGCTAATAAAATGGAATCCTCTTTATTATGTCATGTTTATTATGTCATGCATATAGGTAGCAGTTGCATTGAGTGGGCAGCTCACTTTAGACTTAAAGAGGTTATGCCATGATTGATGCAAAAATTGAAAATCAGACACCATATAGTACGTGACAATATCTTTCTAACAAAGCTAAAACCAGCCCTGTACCACACGTGGGTCCAGAGATCTCCACATTCATTGCTCCAATTGCTCTGCTAAATTATGTTTAGCCTGGCAGCTCAGGGGGTGTGTCTTTCTGATGCAGCTCTATCCCTGTAATATCCACAGCTTCTAACAGAACATATGGATGGTGGTTAGAGTTAAGGAAATCGAAGTTGACGAAGTGGAATTCGATCCGAATTTCAGGAAGAATTAGATTTGTCCTGAAGTCGACTTTCCTTGCGCTTTGTGGTAACGAATCATATTTTTTCTGAAATAGCTGCTGCACATGTTAGAAAGAGGAAGTAAGAAGCCCAGGAACGAGGGAGAACCCATAATACCATGCAGCAAGCCAATCAGCAGATAGCCAGCCCCTGTGATGTCACAGCCCTATAAAAAGTCTCCTCCTGCCCGGTCTCCAACATTTTATAGTATATTTAGTGCAGGGAGAGATGTTACAGGGACTAGGGACAGTGTTTAGGAAAGCCTTTATTCACAAAAAAAAATACTATTGAGCAGTTCAGGGACTGCTTATTCATTGTAGGGATATAATAGGGAGGCATTATCCACACTATAGGGAAGAGAGCAGGGACAATTGAACTCTAAAGCCTGGCTAAAAGAGACTATTCTAGTACACCTTGCTGCACTAATTGGGGTTATCTAATACTACAGATTTTAGGCTGTTTGCATTCTTTGATACATCAGTAATTTGAGGAATCCTTGATTCTATTATTGGGGTAAAACTGCGGTCTGATACAACCATTTTTTTTTGGGGGGGGGGGGGGGGGGTTCATGTTCTTTTATATATCACTAAGGCTACTTTCACACTTGCGGCAGAGGAATCCGGCAGGCGGATCCGGCAAAACGTATGCCAACTGATTGCATTTTAAGACCTCCACTGATGCATTGCAAGAACGGATCCGTCTCTCCGTTTGTCATACGGACAAATGGATCCGTTTCAATTTTTTTTCACATTTTTACCAGTCTGCACTTGTGCAGACAATGAAGGACGGATTCGGCATTCCGGTATTTTGAATGTCGGATCCGGCACTAATACATTCCTATAGAATTTTTTTTTTAAGTCAATGGGGACCCGAACTTTGGAGCACTAAAATGGCTCTAAAAAAAGTCATGGAAAGAGCTAGAGGGCTACAAAAGGCAGCAAAATGTGGTTAAGAGCATAGCAAGTGCTCTGCAAACAAATGTGGATAGGGAAATGACTTCAAATAACATAAAATAAGTAAAAATAAAAAATAATAATCTTGATCTAGGAGGAGGAGGTTGAGGTGGCGTTGTAGGTGGAAGCGTCAGTGGAGGAGGAGGAGGTAGCCAACACTGGTTTTTTGTTTTGTTTCTTATTTAATTTTATTATTATATTTTTTTGTTTAAATTTGGGTAGACCCCAAAACACTGGGAAATATAAAAAATAAAACAAAGAGAATGTGAGCTGGAGTACAACAATGACTGGGTGAGGCCGGTATACATGTCTATTCTGCACAAGGTATGGACATGTCCTGTGGGATCCCTGCCTGGTTCATTTTAATGAATGTGAGCTTGTCAACATTGGCTGTGGACAGGCAGCTGCACTTGTCTGTGATAACACCCTCCTACCGTGCTAAACAAACATTCAGACAATACACTGGCTGCAGGGCAGGCAAGCACCTTCAAGGCGTTAAGGGCAAGCTCAGGCCATGTGCCCAATTTGGAGACCCAGAAGTTGCAGGGGGCAGACCCATTAGTCAGTATGTGTAGGCGTGTGCACACATACTGCTCAACCATGTTGCTGAAATGCTGCCTCCTGCTAAGACGTTGCATATCAGCTGGTGGTGCTGGTTGTTGTGGCATGCTGACAAAGCTTTTCCACATTTCAGCCATGCTAACCCTGCCCTCTGAGGTGCTGGCGGTGCCCCAGCTACGTTGGCGACCTCTTCCTCATCCTCTGCCTTCGCCTTGTGCTTCCACTGTGCCCCAGCTGTCAGATGGGAATGCCATCAGCAGCGCGTCTGCCAGCGTGCGCTTGTACTCGCGCATCTTGTGATCACGCTCCAGTGCCGAAATTAAGGACGGTACGTTGTCCTTGTAACGGGGATCCAGCTGCGTGGCCACCCATTAATCAGCACAAGTTAGAAAGTGGCCAACTCGACGGTCGTTGCGGAGATACTGCAGCATGTAATCGCTCATGTGTGCCAGGCTGCCCAGAGGCAACGACAAGCTGTCCTCTGTGGGAGGTGTATCGTCTGTGTCCTCTGTATCCCCCCAGCCACGCACCTGTGATGGCCATGAGCTGGTTTGGGTGCCACCCTGCTGTGAACACGGTTCCTCCTCCTCCATCTCCTCTTCCTCATCCTCCACCTTGTCATCCTCCAGAACTGTGCCCTGGCTGGACAATTGTGTACCTGACGTATGTTGATGCATGAACCCACCCTCGGAGCCACTTGTGAATAACTGGCCTAAAACCCTTGTAAATGATCCCTCTTCCTCCTCCTCCTGTGCCACATCTTCTTCCATCATCGCCCAAAGCGTTTTTTCAAGGAGGCATAGAAGTGGGATAGTAACGCTGAGAACGGCATCATCGGCACTGGCCATGTTGGTGGAGTACTCGAAACAGTGCAACAAGGCATACAGGTCTCGCATGGAGGCCCACTCTTTGGTGGTGAATTGGTGCTGTTCCGCAGAGCAACTCACCTGTGTGTGCTGCAGCTGAAACTCCACTATCGCCTGCCGCTGCTCGCACAGTCTGGCCAGCATGTGCAAGGTGGAGTTCCACCTTGTGGGAACATCGCATATGAGGTGGTGAGCGGGAAGGCCGAAGTTAAGCTGCAGCGCTGACAGGCGAGCAGCAGCAGGGTGAGAACGCCGAAAGCGCGCACAGACGGCCCGCACTTTCTGCAGCAGCTCTGATATATTGGAGTAATTTTTCAGGAATTTCTGCACCACCAAATACAGCACATGCGTCAGGCAAGGGATGTGCATCAAACCGGCTAGGCCCAGAGCTGCTACGAGATTTCGCCCATTATCGCACACCACCAGGCCTGGCTTGAGGCTCACTGGCACCAACCACTAATCAGTCTGTTGTTCCATGCCCGTCCACAGCTCCTGCGCGGTGTGGGTTTTTTCCCCCAAACAGATAAGTTTTAAAACTGCCTGCTGTAGTTTACCCCTGACTGTGCTGAAGTTGGTGGTGAAGGTGTTACGCTGACCGGATGAGGAGGCGGTAGAGGATGAAGAAGCAGAGTAGGAGGAGGAAGCAACAGGAGGCAAAGAGAAATCCTCGGTGGTGGAAGGACATGCGCCAAACTGCTATCCGCCTCAGGGTCAGCCGCCACTGCATTTACCCAGTGTGCTATTAGGGAGATATAACGTCCCTGACCGTGCTTACTGGTCCACGTATCCATAGTTAGGTGGACCTTGCCACAGATGGCGATGCACAGTGCACACCTGATTTTGTCCCCCACTTGGTTGTGCAGGGAAGGGATGGCTCACCTGGAAAAGTAGTGGCGGCTGGGAACGACGTACTGTGGGACAGCCACCGCCATAAGGTTTTTTAAACTCTCCGTCTCCACCAGATGGAATGACAGCATTTTTAAAGGCCAGGAATTTTGAAATGCTGGCATTCAGGGCCAGGGATCGCGGGTGGGTAGGGGGGTACTTCCTCTTCCGCTCCAGTGTTTGGGAGATGGAGAGCAGAATGCTTCCATGGGACATTGAGGAGATGCTTGGTGACCTAGGTGGTGGTGTTACTGCCACATCCTCTGTTTGCGGGGTGGCAGGTGCCACTGTCACTCCAGAGGGGGATGAAGAGGCCTAGACTGCAGCAGAAGAGGAAGCAGGAGGAGCCAGAGACCTTCCTTGGTTTTTGAGGTGTCTACTCCACTGCAGCTTGTGCTCTGCACTTAGATGCCTGGTCATGCAGGTTGTGCTCAGGTTTAGAACGTTTATGCCTCAGGCTCTGATTGCACAGCGTGCAAACCACTCGTGTCTTGTTGTCAGCACATTGAAGAACTGCCACGCCAGGGCACTCCTTGGAGCTGGCTTTGGTGTGCTCGGTCCCTTGGTGCGGTGGGCAGTAGCAGGCGTACTGTCTAGGGGATAGCCGCTCCGCTTTTGCACCCTGATCCCTTTTTTGCTGTGCTGGTGGCTCTGTGCGACCACCGCTTCTTCCTCCGAACTACACAGGTCACTCGCATGACCTTGTTTTTATGTGGGGTCAAGGACCTCATCGTCCTCCACATCATCTTCCACCCAGTCTTCACCCCTGCACTCCTTGTCGGTCTGTACACTGCAGAAAGCCACAGCAGTTGGCACCTGTGTTTCATCATCATCCGAGACGTGCTGTGGTGGTCCTCCCATGTACTCATCCTGAAACATAAGTGGTTGGGCATCGGTGCACTCAATCTCTTCCACTTCTGGGGCAGGGCTATGTGGATGGCCCTGGGAAACCCTGCTAGCAGAGTCATCAAAAAGCATAAAAGACTGCTGCATGACTTGGGGCTCAGACTGCTTGGCAAGGGGGTGAGATGAAAGACTGATCGACATGGGCTGCAGGTGCCAACTCTGATCTTTCAGCAAGGGACTGGGTGGGAGACAATGTGAAGGAACTGGAGGCACTGTCAGCCAATCAATCTACTATCGCCTGTACTTGTTCTGGCCTCACCATTCGTAGAGCCGCATTCGGCCCTACCAAATAACGCTGAAGGTTCTGTCATCTACTCGCACCTGAGGAAGGTGTTTCACTTGTGCTTGTAGCTGGCACAGATCGACCACGTCCTCTCCCTGCAACAGGAGCTCCACCAACACCAGCAGCACCACGACCACGAACGCTCTCCTCATTCTTTGCGTTCACTCAACAAACTAACAGATTGTTTATGTCAGCGACAATGTAACCGCCAATAGTCAACAATTAAAGTCACTGATAGTAAGGCTGTGCCGGTGTCATAAAGAGAAAACATTTATTGAGGTCACACAACAGTGTGACAGGCGAATTTTATACAATTACTTCACAGTCACAAAAAATTTGAATTTGTCAACCAACAATGTAACAGCAGAATTGACTGGTTGTATTTGACTGTCAGAAATGGAGCAAAGGCCGCAAATGTACTATCTAGCACAAAATGGGTGTTTTTTTTCAAACAAAAATATAACAGCAGTATTTAACGGTTGTATTGGACTGTCAGAAATGCAGCAAAGGCCGCAAATGTAGTATCTAGCACAAAAAAGGGTGTTTTTTTCAAACCACGATATAACAGCAGTATTTAACGGCTGTATTGGACTGTCATAAATGCAGCAAAGGCCGCAAATGTAGTATCTAGCACAAAATGGGTATTTTAAAAAATATATATATAACAGCAGTATTTAACGGCTGTATTGGACTGTCAGAAATGCAGCAAAGGCTGCAAATGTAGTATCTATCACAAAATGGGTATTTTTTTCAAACCACAATATAACATCAGTATTTACAGGTTGTATTGGACTGTCAGAAATGCAGCAAAGGCCGCAAATGTACTATCTAGCACAAAAAGGGTGTTTTTTTCAAACCCCAATATAACAGCAGTATTTAACCGTTGCATTGGACTGTCAGAAATGCAGCAAAGGCCGCAAATGTAGTATCTAGCACAAAAAGGGTGGGGTTTTTTCAGACCACAATATAACAACAGTATTTAACGGTTGCATTGGTCTGTCAGATATGCAGCAAAGGCCGCAAATGTAGTATGTAGCACAAAAAGGGTGTTTTTTTTTAAACAAAAATATAACAGCAGTATTTAACGGTTGTATTAGACTGTCAGAAATGCAGTAAAGGCCACAAATGTAGTATCTAGGACAAAAAAGGGTGTTTTTTTAAAACCACAATATAACAGCAGTATTTAACAGCCGTATTGGACTGTCAGAAATCTAGCACAAAAAGGGTGGGTTTTTTTCAAACCACAATATAACAGCAGTATTTAACGGTTGCATTGGACTGTCAGATATGCAGCAAAGGCCGCAAATGTAGTATGTAGCACAAAAAGGGTGTTTTTTTTAAACAAAAATATAACAGCAGTATTTAACGGTTGTATTAGACTGTCAGAAATGCAGCAAAGGCCGCAAATGTAGTATCTAGGACAAAAAAGGGTGTTTTTTTCAAACCACAATATAACAACAGTATTTAACAGCTGTATTGGACTGTCAGAAATCTAGCACAAAAAGGGTGGGTTTTTTTCAAACCACAATATAACAGCAGTATTTAACGGTTGCATTGGACTGTCAGATATGCAGCAAAGGCCGCAAATGTAGTATGTAGCACAAAAAGGGTGTTTTTTTTAAACAAAAATATAACAGCAGTATTTAACGGTTGTATTAGACTGTCAGAAATGCAGCAAAGGCCGCAAATGTAGTATCTAGCACAAAAAAGGGTGTATTTTTAAAACCACAATATAACAGCAGTATTTAACAGCTGTATTGGACTGTCAGAAATGTAGCAAAGGCCGCAAATGTAGTATCTAGCACAAAATGGGTGTTTTTTTCAAACAAAAATATAACAGCAGTATTTAACCGTTGTATTGGACTGTCAGAAATGCAGCAAAGGCCGCAAATGTACTATCTTGCACAAAAAGGGTGTTTTTTTTTTCAAAACACAATATAACAGCAGTATTTAATGGTTGTATTCGACTGTCAGAAATGCAGCAAAGGCCGCAAATGTAGTATTTAGCACAAAATGGGTGTTTTTTTCATGCTAAAATATAACAGCAGTATTTAACGGATGTATTGGACTGTCAGAAATACAGCAAAGGCCGAAAATGTAGTATCTAGCACAAAAACGAGTGTTTTTTTCAAACCACAATATAACAGCAGTATGTAACGGTTTTATTGGACTGTCAGAAATGCAGCAAAGGTCGCAAAGTTGTATTAGACTGCCACAGTGAAACAGATGGATTTACAGATTTTATTTCACTATCAGATTTGCAGTGCAGTGCAGGCCGCAAAGGTACTTTATGGAAAAAAAAAAAAGATTTTTTCACCCACAGTGAAACAGATGGATTTCCTGATTCTATTTCACTATCAGATTTGCAGTGCAGTGCAGGCCGCAAAGGTACTTTATGGAAAAAAAAATATGATTTTTTCACCCACAGTGAAACAGATGGATTTACTGATTCTATTTTACTATCAGATTTGCAGTGCAGTGCAGGCCGCAAAGGTACTTTATGGAAAAAAAATATATGATTTTTTCACCCACAATTAAACAGATGGATTTAACAGATTTTCTTTCACTATCACAAATGCAGTGCAGGGCACAAATGGATTTATTGAATTGATTACACTCACATATGCAGCACAAGGGTACTTTACAGAATTTTTTTTTGAATATGTCACCCCCTGGGACCCTGAACTCACAGACGGATTACCTATATTATTTTCCCTTCCCCTAGCTCATATGCAGTGCAGGTGCACATAAAAAAATGGGTATATGTTGCCCACTGAACTAAATGAACAGGATAAAATTTGTGTCCCTGGCACATATGCAGTGATGGTGCACTGAACTTGCACAAAATGGCCACCGATGCCCACCTAACAGATGGATAAAACTTATTTTTCTGTGTCACTGGGCTCAGGGCAGGGTACAAAAATGTTGCATTGCACCCACCAAAAAAAATCGCTGAGTTAACAAGTTCTGATATCAGATAGATTCTTTCCTATTCTCTCCCTCACAGCAGCAGCATCCTATCCCTACACTAGTAAGAGCAGAGTGACGTGCGGCGCTACATAACTCCAGCTTATATAGAGGCTGGGTCACATGCTGCCAATCACAACCATGCCATTAGTAGGCATGGCTGTGATGGCTTCTAAGTGCACACGAGTTAAACGCTTGTTTGGCTGTACTGCAGCCTTTCAAAAAGCTCCATTAAATCGCCTAACACGGAACTCAAACCCAAACTTTTACTGAAATTTTCGGGTTTGGGTCCGGGGTCAAAAAATCCTAAAATTCGGTACGAACCCGAACTATATAGTTCGGGTTCGCTAAACCCTAGTGTTGGATACTTGACCAGGATCGATGGTGGTCTCAATGCTGAGCTATATGTCAGTATCCTACAAGATGAGTTACTTCATAGACTCGGGTACTATGTGTATGAAAAGTGTTCCAGCAGGACAACGACCTGATGTATACGTCGAGATTAGTGAAGAAATGGTTCAATGACAATGAAGTAGAGGTGCTGGAATGGCCCCCAAAATCACCAGGCCTCAACCCAATCGAACACTTGTGGGTAGAGTTGAAGAAAAAGCTGTATTCGTACCCAAACGAGTCGACCTGTATGCACCAATATTGGGAACGTGTAAAAGAGACATGGAAACATATTTCAATCAAGACATGCTTGAATCTGATCGAGAGCATGCAGAGAAGGATTCACTCAGTGTTGAAAGCCAAAGGGGGATTAACAAAATGAAAAAAATTTGAATTTAGAATTTTAGGAGCAAAACAGTAACAATGTTGTTACATGAAAAGAGTCTGCATAACTAATCATATGCTAAATACACTGCTCAAAAAAATAAAGGGAACACGAAAATAACACATCCTAGATCTGAATTAATTAAATATTTTTCTGAAATACTTTGTTCTTTACATAGTTGAATGTGCTGACAACAAAATCACACAAAAATAAAAAAATGTAAATCAGATTTTTCAACCCATGGAGGTCTGGATTTGGAGTCCCACTCAAAATTAAAGTGGAAAAACACACTACAGGCTGATCCAACTTTGATGTAATGTCCTTAAAACAAGTCAAAATGAGGCTCAGTAGTGTGTGCGACCTCCACGTGCCTGTAGGACCTCCCTACAATGCCTGTGCATGCTCCTGATGGGGTGGCGGACGGTCTCCTGAGGGATCTCCTCCCAGACCTGGACTAAAGCATCTGCCAACTCCTGGACAGTCTGTGGTGCAACGTGACGTTGGTGGATAGAGCGAGACATGATGTCCCAGATGTGCTCAATTGGATTCAGGTCTGGGGAACGGGTGGGCCAGTCCATAGCATCAATGCCTACGTCTTGCAGGAACTGCTGACACACTCCAGCCACATGAGGTCTAGCATTGTCTTGCATTAGGAGGAACCCAGGGCCAACCGCACCAGCATATGGTCTCACAAGGGGTCTGAGGATCTCATCTCGGTACCTAATGGCAGTCAGGCTACCTCTGGCGAGCACATGGAGGGCTGTGCGGCCCTCCAAGAAATGCCACCCCACACCATTACTGACCCAATGCCAAACCGGTCATGCTGGAGGATGTTGCAGGCAGCAGAACGTTCTCCACGGCGTCTCCAGACTCTGTCACATCTGTCACATATGCTCAGTGTGAACCTGCTTTCATCTGTGAAGAGCACAGGGCGCCAGTGGCGAATTTGCCAATCTTGGTGTTCTCTGGCAAATGCCAAACGTCCTGCACGGTGTTGGGCTGTAAGCACAACCCCCACCTGTGGACGTCGGGCCCTCATATCACCCTCATGGAGTCTGTTTCTGACCGTTTGAGCAGACACATGCACATTTGTGGCCTGCTGGAGGTCATTTTGCAGGGCTCTGGCAGTGCTCCTCCTGTTCCTCCTTGCACAAAGGCAGAGGTAGCGGTCCTGCTGCTGGGTTGTTGCCCACCGGCAGCATTCAAAAGTGACCAAAACATCAGCCAGGAAGCATAGGAACTGAGAAGTGGTCTGTGGTCACCACCTGCAGAACCACTCCTTTATTGGGGGTGTCTTGCTAATTGCCTATAATTTCCACCTGTTGTCTATCCCATTTGCACAACAGCATGTGAAATTGATTGTCACTCAGTGTTGCTTCCTAAGTGGACAGTTTGATTTGACAGAAATGTGATTGACTTGGAGTTACATTGTGTTGTTTAAGTGTTCTCTTTATTTTTTTGAGCAGTGAATAATTAATTCAGATCTAGGATGTGTTATTTTTGTGTTCCCTTTATTTTTTTGAGCAGTGTATAATGCTGGCACAACCCCTTTAAATGTCTCCTCAAAATCTAACCTAATAAATGAAGTTCTGCATGCACCTTTCTGCAAATTACTTATTATATTTCTGCAGTTTTGGCGTGGCATCCTTTTTATGAACTGGTGCAAAAAACTAAATTGCATATTCTAGATAAGGCCTCATTAAGGTTAGGGCTTCACACAAACTTGTGACTTGTGAGATTGTAAATGCCATGCTGTCAATTACAATTGCTTTTTGACTGGACTGAAATGGCACCTTATGGGTTTCAACACGACAACATTCACTTATCATTAGTTAAGATATAGTAGCACAACATTGCAATCTTTTGTCATGGGACTACAATTACTGTTTAGGCCTAAATCTAATTCTTTGTAAAATGGTAGGATTATGCACCAGTCCTGTTCCTCTTTTAACATGTCTGCATTTCACTGGCCTTAGAAGTAGCCATTATTTAATACATGATTTACAGTGAGGAACAGAAGTATTTGAACACCCTGTGATTTTCTCCAACTTAGAAATCATTGAGAAGTCTGAAATTCACATTGTAGGTGCATTCCCCCAAAAAATTTTTTTTTCAGGAAATCAGATTGTATGATTTTTAAAGAATTTATTTGTCTTGCACTACTGAACATAAGTATTTGAACACCTGAGAAACAGCAAGAATTCTGGCTCTCAAAGACCTGTTACTGTGCCTTTAAAAAGTCCACCTCTACTCCACTCAATAATCTAACTTAGTAGGACCTGTCTGAGCTCTTTAAAGACACCTGTCCACCCCATAGTCAGTCAGACGCCAACTACTACCATGTGCAAGACCAAAAGACAACAGAGACAAACTTGTGGACCTCCACAAGGCTGGAAAGGGCTACGGGGCAATTGCCAAGCAGCTTGGTGAAAATAGATCAACTGTTGGAGCAATTGTTAGAAAATGGAAGAGGCTAAAGACGACTGTCAGTCTCCCTCGGACTGGGGCTCCATGCAAGATCTCACCTCACGGGGTATCACTGATGATAAGAAAGGTGAGGAATCAGCCCAGAACTACAAGGGAGGAGCTGATCAATGACATGAAAAGAACTGGGACCACAGTTTCAAAGGTCACTGTCTGTAGAACACTATGCCGTCATGGTTTCAAATCATGCATTGCACGGAAGGTTCCCCTGCTCAAGTCATCACATGTCCAGGCCCATCTGAAGTTTGCCAATGAACATCAAACTTTGCGTGTTCGCGATTTGCAGAACATGCGAACATATGGCGATGTCCGCCGGCGCCATATTCTTTTGCAATGTGCCGAACTTTGACCCATGACGCATCCATCAGGTGGAACAGGACAGCCAATTGAGATGTTTCAGCACATGGACACACCCCCACCCTATAAAAGAACCCGATCTGGCAGCCATTTGACATTTTGTGTTTTGCCAGTGTAGGGAGTGGTTGCTTTGTGGAGCAGGGACAGGCTGTTAGGGACACCAAACGCTAGCTAATAGGGCCAGAAAATTCCTTTTAAGGACTAGTATAGGTGTGCTATTGATAGGTGTGATATACTGAGGGGTGTGATATACTTATAATATACTTTCTAACATAGAAAGTATATTATAGTGCATTAGTATTGTGAAGCAGTTGTGTGTGGTTCTGCTGCGATACTGCAGCTATACAGAGGGACAAACGCTATTGGAACATCTAATGTGTGACATACCTGGTGCCCTAAAAAAAACTGTTTGAGGATTGTGGTATACCTTTTTCCACAAAATACTTATTGAGGGCTACGATATACCTGTTGCCCCAAATAAACAGACTGGTGTGATATAACTGTTGTGGCAAAAAAATTGCGGGGGTGTGATATACCTGCTTCCACAAAATACTGATTAAGGCGTTCGATATACCTGCTTCCACCAAATATTGATTGAGGGGTGCGATATACCTGCTTCCACAAAATACTGATTAAGGAGTTTGATATGCCTGCTTCCACCAAATATTGATTGAGGGCTAAGATATACTTGCTTCCACTAAATGCTGATTAAGGGGTTTCGATATACCTGTTTCCACCAAATATTTTTTGAGGCTTGCGATATACCTGCTTTCACTAAATACTGATTAAGGGGTTTGATATACCTGCTTCCACAAAATACTGATTGAGGGCTATGATATACCTGCTTCCACAAAATACTGATTAAGGGGTTTGATATACCTGCTTCCGCAAGATATTGATTGAGGCCTGTGATATACCTGCTTCCACAAAATACTGATTAAGGGGTTCGATATACCTGTTTCCACCAAATATTGATTGAGGCCTACGATATACCTGCTTACAAAAAATACTGATTAAGGGGTTCGATTTTTCTGTTTCCACCAAATATTGATTGAGGCCTATGATATACCTGCTTCCGCAAAATGCTGATTAAGGGGTTTGAAATACCTGTTTCCACAAAATACGGATTGAAGCCTGCAATATACCTGCTTTCACAAAATACTGATTAAGGTGTTTGATATATCCGCTTCCACAAAATATTGATTGAGGGCTACGATATACCTGCTTCCACAAAATACTGATTAAGGGGTTTGATATACCTGTTTCCACCAAATATTGTTTGAGGCCTGCCATATACCTACTTCCACAAAATACCGATTAAGGGGTTCGATATACCTGTTTCCACCAAATATTGATTGAGGCCTGCGATATACCTGCTTCCACAAAATATTGATTAAGGAGTTTGATGTAACTGCTTCCACAAAATACTAATTAAGGGGTTAGAGATACCTGCTTCCACAAAATAATGATTAAGGGGTTCGATATACCTGTTTCTACCAAATATTAATTGAGGGATTCAATATACCTGTTTCCACAAAATATTGATTGAGGGCTGCGATATACCTGCTTTCACAAAATACTGATTAAGGGGTTCGATATACCTGTTTCTACCAATTATTGATTGATGCCTGCAATATACCTGCTTCCACAAAATACAGATTAAGGGGTTCGATATACCTGTTTCCACCAAATATTTATTGAGATGTGCGATATACCAGCTTCCACAAAATACGGATTAAGGGATTTGATATACCTACTTCTACAAAATATTGATTGAGGCCTGCGATATTCCTGCTTCCACAAAATACTGCTTAAGGGGTTCAATATACATGTTTCCGCCAAATATTGATTGAGGGGTGTGATATACCTGCTTCCACAAATACTGATTAAGGGATTTGATATACCTGCTTCCACAAAATATTGATTGAGGGCAATAATGATTAAGGGGTTCGATATACCTGTTTCTACCAAATATTAATTGAGGGATTCAATATACCTGTTTCCACAAAATATTGATTGAGGGCTGCGATATACCTGCTTTCACAAAATACTGATTAAGGGGTTCGATATACCTGTTTCTACCAATTATTGATTGATGCCTGCAATATACCTGCTTCCACAAAATACCGATTAAGGGGTTCGATATACCTGTTTCCACCAAATATTTATTGAGATGTGCGATATACCAGCTTCCACAAAATACGGATTAAGGGATTTGATATACCTACTTCTACAAAATATTGATTGAGGCCTGCGATATTCCTGCTTCGACAAAATACTGCTTAAGGGGTTCAATATACATGTTTCCGCCAAATATTGATTGAGGGGTGTGATATACCTGCTTCCACAAATACTGATTAAGGGATTTGATATACCTGCTTCCACAAAATATTGATTGAGGGCTGCGATATACCTGCTTCCACAAAATATTGATTAAGGAGTTTGATGTAACTGCTTCCACAAAATACTAATTAAGGGGTTAGAGATACCTGCTTCCACAAAATAATGATTAAGGGGTTCGATATACCTGTTTCTACCAAATATTAATTGAGGGATTCAATATACCTGTTTCCACAAAATATTGATTGAGGGCTGCGATATACCTGCTTTCACAAAATACTGATTAAGGGGTTCGATATACCTGTTTCTACCAATTATTGATTGAGGCCTGCAATATACCTGCTTCCACAAAATACCCATTAAGGGGTTTGATATACCTGTTTCCACCAAGTATTGATTGAGATGTGCGATATACCAGCTTCCACAAAATACTGATTAAGGGGTTTGATAAACCTGCTTCTAAAAAATATTGATTGAGGCCTGCGATATTCCTGCTTCCCCAAAATACTGCTTAAGGGGTTCGATATACATGTTTCCACCAAATATTGATTGAAGGGTGTGATATACCTGCTTCCACAAAATACTGATTGAGGGCTACGATATACCTGCTTCCACAAAATACTGATTAAGGGGTTCGATAAACCTTTTTCCACCAAATATTGATTGAGGCCTGCGATATGCGTGCTTCCACAAAATACAGATTAAGGGGTTCGATATACCTGTTTCCACCAAATATGGATTGAGAGGTGCGATATACTTGCTTCCACAAAATATTGATTAAGGGGTTTGATATACCTGCTTCCACCCAATATTGATTGAGGCCTGCTATATTCCTGCTTCCTCAAAATACTGATTAAGGCCTCTTTCACACGGGCGAGATTTCCGCGCGGGTGCAATGCGTGAGGTGAACGCATTGCACCCACACTGAATCCGGACCGATTCACTTCTATGGGGCTGTGCACATGAACGGTGATTTTCACGCATTACTTGTGCGCTGCATGAAAATCGCAGCATGCTCTATTTTGTGCGTTTTTCACGCAATGCAGGCCCCATAGAAATTAATGGGACTGCGTGAAAAATGCAAGCATCCGCAAGCAAGTGTGGATGTGGTGCGATTTTCACGCATGGTTGATAGGAGATGATCGGGATGGGGACCCGATCTATATTATTTTCCCTTATAACATGGTTATAAGGGAAAATAATAGCATTTTTAATACAGAATGCTTAGTAAAATAGTGATGGAGGGGTTAAGAATAAAATAAAAATAATTTAACTCACCTCATTCACTTGTTCTCGCAGCCCGACTTCTCTTCTGTCTTCTTCTTTGGTGATGGATCATGTGATGGACCATGTGATGAGCGCAGTGACGTCACCACAGGTCCTTTTCCTCAAAGAAGAAGAAAGAAGAGAAGCCGAGGCTGCGGGAACATGTGGATTAAGGTGAGTTTAATTTTATTTTTATTTTTTTTAACTCCTCCATCACTATTTTACTTAGCATTCTGTATTAAGAATGCTATTATTTTTCCTTATAACCATGTTATAAGGGAAAATAATAAAATCTACAGAATACCTAACCCAAACCCGACCTTCTGTGAAGAAGTCCATGTTCGGGTCTGGGTACCAAACATGCCGATTTTTCTCATTTGCGTGCAAAATGCATTAAAACGCTTTTGACTCGCGGTGAAAAATCACGCATGCACCCGCATCTTTTCCCGCACATCACCCACAACGCCCATGCAAACCCAGCCTAAGGGGTTCGATATACCTGTTTCCACAAAATATTGATTGAGGGGTGCGATATACCTGCTTCTAGAAAATACTGATTAGGTGGTTTGATATACCTGCTTCCACCAAATATTGATTGAGGGGTGCGATATACCTGCTTCCACAAAATACTGATTAACTGGTTCAATATACCTGTTTACACCAAATATTGATTGAGGCCTGCGATATACCTGCTTCCACAAATACTGCTCTTCTGTAGAGTCTTAGGCACAGGGTCATTTTGAAAATTACAGGCAGAGAAAGAGGCAGGCCGCTCCGCAGGGGTGGTAGGGGCCGGGCAGGTGCATCAGGCCGGAGCCTAGGTGGGAAGTTGGAGAAGGCGCGTGTGATTACTTCAAAGGGTTCACCAGAGTTGGTTGAGTGGCTTACTCAGCCTTCCGCTTCTGCACCCTCCTCATCCTCTGTATCGGCACCCTCCTCACTCTCTGCTGTGTGCACCCCCAAATACACCACCACCACCTCCACCACCTCAGCCCCTCCACTCAAGTCAGAGGAATTATTTTCCCATCCATTTCAAGACCTTACCGATGCTCAGCCATTCTTGACATCGGATGTAGCAACGGCCGCAACCCAGCGGTCTGACGACAGTACCCAGCTCAGCCCAAGGAGGGAGGTCCCCGCTGTTTCTGCCTACTCCGATATCTCATACAGTCAGGTCCATAAATATTGGGATATCGACACAATTGTAGCATTTTTGGCTCTATACACCACCACAATGGATTTTGAACGAAACAAACAAGATGTGCTTTAACTGCAGCCTGTCAGCTTTAATTTGAGGGTATTCAAATCCAAATCAGGTGAACGGTGTAGGAATTACAACAGTTTGCATATATGCCTATAAGGAACCAAAAGTGATGGGACAATTGGCTTCTCAGCTAGTCCATGGCCAGGTGTGTGTTATTCCCTCATTATCCCAATTACAATGAGCAGATAAAAGGTCCAGAGTTCATTTCAAGTGTGCTATTTGCATTTGGAATCTGTTGCTGTCAACTCTCAAGGTGAGATCCAAAGAGCTGCCACTATTAGTGAAGCAAGCCATTATTAGGCTGAAAAAACAAAACAAACCCATCAGAGAGATAGCAAAAACATTAGGCATGGCCAAAACAACTGTTTGGAACATTCTTAAAAAGAAGGATCTCACCTGTGAGCTCAGCAACACCAAAAGACCCGGAAGACCACGGAAAACAACTGTGGTGGATGACCAAATAATTATTTCCCTGGTGAAGAAAACACCCTTCACAACAGTTGGCCAGTTCTAGAACACTCTCCAGGAGGTAGGTGTATGTGTGTCAAAGTCAACAATCAAGAGAAGACTTCACAAGAGTGAATACAGAGGGTTCACCACAAGATGTAAACCATTGGTGAGCCTCACAAAGAGGAAGGCCAGATTAGAGTTTGCCAAACGACATCTAAAAAAGCCTTCACAGTTCTGGAACAACATCCTATGGACAGATGAGACCAAGATCAACTTGTACCAGAGTGATGGGAAGAGAAGAGTATGGAGAAGGAAAGGAACTGCTCATGATCCTAAGCATACTACCTCATCAGTGAAGCATGGTGGTGGTAGTGTCATGGTGTGGGCATGTATGGCGGCCAAAGGAACTGGTTTTCTTGTATTTTTTGATGATGTGACTGCTGACAAAAGCAGCAGGATGAATTCTGAAGTGTTTCGGGCAATATTATCTGCTTATATTCAGCCAAATGCTTCAGAACTCATTGGACGGCGCTTCACATTGCAGATGGACAATGACCTAAAGCATACTGCAAAAGCAACCAAAGAGTTTTTTAAGGGAAAGAAGTGGAATGTTATGCAATGGCCAAGTCAATCACCTGACCTGAATCCGATTGAGCATGCATTTCACTTGCTGAAGACAAAACTGAAGGGAAAATGCCCCCAAAACAAGCAGGAACTGAAGACAGTTGCAGTAGAGGCCTGGCAGAGCATCACCAGGGATGAAACCCAGCGTCTGGTGATGTCTATGCGTTCCAGACTTCAGGCTGTAATTGACTGCAAAGGATTTGCAACCAAGTATTAAAAAGTGAAAGATTGATTTATGATTATTATTCTGTCCCATTACTTTTGGTTCCTTAACAAGTGGGAGGCACATATGCAAACTGTTGTAATTCCTACACCGTTCACCTGATTTGGATGTAAATACCCTTAAATTAAAGCTGCCAGTCTGCAGTTAAAGCACATCTTGCTTGTTTCATTTCAAATCCATTGTGGTGGTGTATAGAGCCACAAAATGTTAGGATTATGTCAATGTCCCAATATTTATGGAGCTGACTGTATGTCAGTGGTAGTGAAGGTGACGATGATGAAGTGTTGATGGACGTCACGTGGGTGCCCACAAGAGAGGAAGAGGGGGGGAGTTCAGAGGGAGAGACAGAGCAGCAGAGAGTGAAGAGAAGCAGGCAGAGCTCGCAGGGCACAGTAGGCAAAAAGCAGACTGCAAATGTATCTGGAGAAAGACATCCACCATGCACGGTCACTTCTGGCGCTCCCAGGACGCCGGCACATGGCTCCGCATTGTGGGCTTTTTTAACGTGTCAGCTGCTGACAATAGTGTTGCCATCTGCAGCCTGTGCTGTCAACGTATAAGTCGCAGTAGGCCCAACACTCACCTAGGGACGACTGCTTTAAGAAGGCACCTGGCCTCCCATCACCGAGCCCAGTGGAAGCAACGCCGTCAGAACCCACAAAGCCACACTCCTGACACTCCATATCCTGCCTCTTCTCCTTCTCCTCTCTCCTCTCATTTGTCCCCCATCCACCATGCCGTCATCGCATTCATCTGGCAGAATGCAGGCTTCCGTGGCCTAAATGTTCGAGTGTAAAAAGTTCATGACGTCGGATAACCCTCTTGCCCAACGGCTGACCGCTGTCCTGTCGGAACTTCTAGCCCGCCAACTACTGCCATATAAACTGGTGGACTCGGAGGTCTTTAGAAAATTTGTGGCCATTGGCACACCGCAATGGAAGGTCCCCGGAAGGAAATATTTCTCCCAGAAGGGCATCCCAGAGCTATATGGCCATGTTCAGTGGCAAGTGAATATATCTCTGGCACACAGTGTCGGTGCCAAGATACATCTGACCACAGACACGTGGTCTAAGCAAACACGGGAAGGGAAGGTACATAACTTTTGACGGCTGTCAAGCATATAACCCATGGCTCCTGTGTGGATTTAGTATTACCGCCAAGGATTGCATGCAGGCCTGCCTCTTCTTCTCCTCCTTCTACTCCATCCTCTGTCTCCTCCTCGGCTGACTTCTCCTTTTTCACTGCTACCGCCTCTTCCGCTGCATCCCCCAAGCTCCCCAGAACCTATTCGACATCCTAGGTCAGACGTTGCCATGCTGTGCTGCGGCTGTTGTGCCTGGAAGCCAAGAGCCACACTGGTCCTGCACTGCTTTCAGCTCTGCGGTCACAGGCCGATCAGTGGCTAATCCCGCTCAATTTGACAGTTGGTAAAGTGGTGTGCGACAATGGTGCCAATCTGTTGAGCGCACTGAAATAAAGCAAAATGACACACGTGCCGTGCATGGCACACGTCCTGAACTTAGTCGTGCAGCGATTTGTTGCCAAATACCCCAGGGTCCAGGACGTCTTGCGGCAGGCCAGGAAAATCTCTGGCCATTTTAGAAGATCTTACACGGCCATGGCTGGCCTTGCTGACATTCAGCGGCGACACCACCTGCCCTTAAGAGGTCTGATTTGTGACTGCCCGATGCGATGGAACTCCACCTTGTATATGCTTGATAGGCTGCTCCAGCAGAAAAATGCAGTTAACGACTAGATGTACGAACTCTGCGGCAGGACAGGTTCTAGGAAGCTTGTTTTTTTTTTCACCTCGCCAGTGGCTGCTCATGCGCGATGCATGCAGACTTTTGATGCGGCCATCAGTGACATCATACCTTACGCCTTCTTTCTTGAGCGTGCATTGCGTCGTGTCATTGATCAAGCCGTCGAGGAGCTGGAGCAGGAAGATGAGGAAGTCGCAATGCTTGATGAATTCCCAGGGGGGCTACTCCAGGAGTCTGAAGAGGTGTCAGAGGAGGATGGTGCCGGGACGGAGGAGGAGCAAGAAGAGCATGCTTTAAACTTTTCAGGGATCCCTGGAGTTGTCCGTGGCTGGGGGGAGGAGACCGAGGATGAAATTATCCTGGATGATAAGCAGGAGCCAGGCCACTCCACCGCTTCCAGTTTTGTGCAAATGGGGGCCTTCATGCTCCAGTGTTTGAAGAGGGACCCTTATATAAAAAGCATAAAGGGCAAGGATCAGTACTGGGTGGCGACGTACTTAGACCCCCGGTACAAACACAAAATGTTAGACATGTTATCAGCATCACAGACGGCTGTCAGAATGCAGCACTTCCAGGCCTTGCTTCGATAAATGCTGCATTCTGCTTTTTTGGGCGCTGGCAGAGGAATTTCCACTCACAGAGAAACAGTTGCGGGTCCCAATCCAACAGCGCATGAAAGAAGAGGGCGGTTTGAAGATGTGTTGGTCACTTCGGATATGAGATCATTCTTGTAGTCAACCCATCGATAGCCGCCCTCCGGATCCAGCCTCAGGGAACACCAAGACCGAAAGGTGTCCGACTACATCGGGTTAACGGCTGATGTGGACGCTCTGAGAAGCGAGGAACCCCTGGAATACTGGATGTGCAGGCTTGACCTGTGGCCAAAGCTGGCACAATTTGCCATGGAACTCTTGGCTTGCCCCTCAATGAGTGTCCTCTCCGAAAGGATGCTCAGCAGGGGGGATCGTGTGGACTACCTCACATTTCTAAAAATGAATGAGGCATGGATCTTGGAGGAATTCAACACCTGTGACAACCACGTGTAATTGAATTTCCTCATGCCAGCCCACAAATATCCGCCACCACACAGAACAAAGCATGGTCCTTGTCATATGTATATAGAGCGGCATAAAAGGCCTTTTCTGTCAGATGAATGCCTAATTTTTGGGGCCTATACTCCGGTGGCCTACAGTCAAATTTTTATTCAGTGACCGCCTAATGTACCTCCAGCCACATCATCACAAGTTATTTTCTGTCAGGTGAATGCCTAAATTTTGTGGCCTGTACTGGCCTACAGTTACATTTTTATCCAGTGACCGCCTAATGTTCCTCCAGCCACATAATCACAAGTTCTTTTTTGTCAAGTGAATGCCTAATTTTTTAGGCCTATACTGGCCTACAGTAACATTTTTATCCAGTGACCGCCTTATGTACCTCCAGCCACATAATCATAAGTTCTTTTCTGTCAGGTGAATGCCTAATTTTTGGGGCCTATACTCCAGTGGCCTATAGTCAAATTTTTATCCAGTGACCGCCTAATGTACCTCCAGCAACATCATCACAAGTTCTTTTCTGTCAGGTGAATGCTTAATTTTTGAGGCCTGTACTGGCCTACAGTAAAATTTTTATCCAGTGACCGCCTAATGTACCTCCAGCCACATAATCACAAGTTCTTTTTTGTCAGGTGAATGCCTAATTTATGGGGCCTGTACTCCAGTGGCCTACAGTAAAATTTTTATCCAGTGACCGCCTAATGTACCTCCAGCCACATCATCACAAGTTCTTTTCTGTCAGGTGAATGCCTAATTTTTGTGGCCTGTACTCCAGTGGCCTACAGTAAAATTGTTATCCAGTGACCGCCTAATGTACCTCCAGCCACATCATCACAAGTTCTTTTCTGTCAGGTGAATGCCTAATTTTTGTGGCCTGTACTGGCCTACAGTAAATTTTTTAGCCAGTGACCGCCTAATATACCTCCAGCCACATCATCACAAGTTCTTTTCTGTCAGGTGAATGCCTAATTTTTGGGGCCTGTACTGGTCTACAGTAAAAATTGTTATCCAGTGACAGCCTAATGTACCTCCAGCCACATCATCACAAGTTCTTTTCTGTCAGGTTAATGCCTAATTTTTGGGGCCTGTACTCCAGTGGCCTACAGTAAAAATTTTATCCAGTGACCGCCTAATGTACCTCCAGCAACATCATCTCAAGTTCTTTTCTATCAGGTGATTGCCTAATTTTTGGGGCCTGTACTCCTGTGGCCTACAGTAAAATTGTTATCCAGTGACCGCCCCAATGTACCTCCAGCCACATCATCACAAGTTCTTTTCTGTCAGGTGAATGCCTAATTTTTGGGGCCTGTACTGGCCTACAGTAAAATTTTTAGCCAGTGACCGCCTAATTTATCTCCAGCCACATAATCACAAGTTCTTTTCTGTCAGGTTAATGCCTAATTTTTGGGGCCTGCACTCCAGTGGCCTACAGTAAAATTTTTATCCAGTGACCGCCTAATGTACCTCCAGCCACATCATCACAAGTTCTTTTCTGTCAGGTGAATTCCTAAATTTTGTGGCCTGTACTCCCGTGGCCTAAAATAAAATAAAAAATTCTAGGCTACAGCAGTGCACATTTTGGAGAGTTTTCCTTTAAGACGCATAAAAATGGCCCCTGATTAAAATTAATATTTTTTGTGGGAGTTTTTGCCAATGATCTTCTTCTGGTATGTCACTGTACATGTTGTGGGACTTCTAGTAAGTATTTGGTGGCTTCAAATATGACCTGAAGGTTTTTCAGGTTTGCCTGCCATTAAAGTCAATAGGGCCCGCCGCTAACGCGCGGTTTGCGAACATCACTAATGTTGCATATAAATAAGTTCATCTCTATGGCATCTTTTTTCCAAGCTGAACAAGGCTGCTTATTCAAGACCAACCTCTGAACCCTCTATAGCTTTTTAAAAGTGTTTTAAAATGTAGTACCCAAAATTGAATAATTATGATGTGGTCTTTTAAGGTAGAGGGGTACATTAGGATTCAGTTTTTTTTTATTTATTTAGTTATTCAGCTATCTATTTACATTGAGTACTGCTTAGTCTATTTGTAATCAGAATGCCCAAGTCCTTCACTTTTCTGCTGAACTTAGTTCTATTTTTTATTTAATGTGTGTGCATTAATACGATTATTGTGGCCTTGATGTTATATTTTACATTTAAAGGGGTTGTCTGATAATTAAAAATCTCAGACAACCTCTACAAAAAAAATGATATACTCGCCAGTTTCTTCAGTGCTGTTCTCTCTGGTGCTGGTCTTACTTCTCGTCATAAATGTCATGCCTCCTCCGGTAGCTCAAGCCCCATCCAGACTGGCATAGCAGAATCAAGGCCTATGATTTTGAAAAGCTAAATAGATTCATACATAGTTGAGACATTTTATTATGACCACCAGCTAATATACAGAATAACCGCCTTGTGCAGCACAGATAGCAGCTAGATGGGCTAGAAGTGACTCAATAAGGCCCTAGTATATTTTCACAAGTATCTGTAGCCATGCTGACTGCAGTGCATCCCACAAATTATTGAGAAGTACATGGGATAAGACCCATAGAGTGAACACTATGGTTGAGGTGCTCTCACAGATGCTCAATTAAGTTCATATCTGGGGAATTAGAGGGCAAGGGTAGTACTTGATCATGCTCTTCCAACCAATGTCGAAAATTTGTAGCTGTGTGTTATGTTGCATTGTCTTGCTGGAAGATCCCATCGGCCCCAGGGAAGGCAATCAGCATATATGGGTATATGTGTTCTGCAAGGATGGATTAATAACCAAATCGGTTTAGAGGACCTTCCTTATGGATTAGTGAGCTGCCAGCCACCACCAGCTTGTATTCTTCCAGCAATGGTTGCAGGGTGTTTGTTCTCTGATGTTTCTTGCCTGGCTTGTGGTGCTCCGCAGTGTCCACGTTGCTTATTTGCAATGTTATCAATTGTCCACTTATGATACAGTTCACAAGCTGGGCAGTTTCGCCAAAGCCAATAAACATCCCTTTTTGCAATTCTGATTAATCACACCTTTTACCCATGACAGCAATGAGGGATATGTTCGCAGATGGCTTACTGCAGACTTTATATACCCACCAAGCCAGCTTACAACACTTGACTTCATGATTTATGCGCTGCCAACTTCGAAAGTAGGAAGTGGTTATAATAATGTGACTCGACCATGTATATCTTAATGCAGGCCTCAACCCAGGGGCATTGGTGTTTTTAACATGTTAAAAAATCCTTTGCTCTTTACAGATGTGTTTTCTTTTTAATATATATATATATACACTGCTCAGAAAAATGAAGGGAACACTTAAACAACACAATGTAACTCCAAGTCAATCACACTTCTGTGAAATCAAACTGTCCACTTAGGAAGCAACACTGAGTGACAATCAATTTCACATGCTGTTGTGCAAATGGGATAGACAACAGGTGGAAATTATAGGCAATTAGCCAGACACCACTTTTGAATGCTGGCGGTGCTTTCACTCTAGTGGTAGCATGAGACGGAGTCTACAACCCACACAAGTGGCTCAGGTAGTGCAGCTTATCCAGGATGGCACATCAATGCGAGCTGTGGCAAGAAGGTTTGCTGTGTCTGTCAGCGTAGTGTCCAGAGCATGGAGGCGCTACCAGGAGACAGGCCAGTACATCAGGAGACATGGAGGAGGCCGTAGGAGGGCAACAACCCAGCAGCAGGACCGCTACCTCCGCCTTTGTGCAAGGAGGAACAGGAGGAGCACTGCCAGAGCCCTGCAAAATGACCTCCAGCAGGCCACAAATGTGCATGTGTCTGCTCAAACGGTCAGAAACAGACTCCATGAGGGTGATATGAGTGTCCGACGTCCACAGGTGGGGGTTGTGCTTACAGCCCAACACCGTGCAGGAAGTTTGGCATTTGCCAGAGAACACCAAGATTGGCAAATTCGCCACTGGCGCCCTGTGCTCTTCACAGATGAAAGCAGGTTCACACTGAGCACATGTGACAGACGTGACAGAGTCTTGAGACGCCGTGGAGAACGTTCTGCTGCCTGCAACATCCTCCAGCATGACCGGTTTGGCATTGGGTCAGTAATGGTGTGGGGTGGCATTTCTTTGGAGGGCCGCACAGCCCTCCATGTGCTCGCCAGAGGTAGCCTGACTGCCATTAGGTACCGAGATGAGATCCTCAGACCCCTTGTGATTCCATATGCTGGTGCGGTTGGCCCTGGGTTCCTCCTAATGCAAGACAATGCTAAACCTCATGTGGCTGGAGTGTGTCAACAGTTCCTGCAAGATGAAGGCATTGATGCTATGGACTGGCCCGCCCGTTCCCCAGACCTGAATCCAATTGAGCACATCTGGGACATCATGTCTCGCTCTATCCACCAACGTCACGTTGCACCACAGACTGTCCAGGAGTTGGCAGATGCTTTAGTCCAGGTCTGGGAGGAGATCCCTCAGGAGACCGTCCACCACCTCATCAGGAGCATGCACAGGCGTTGTAGGGAGGTCATACAGGCACGTGGAGGCCACACACACTACTGAGCCTCATTTTGACTTGTTTTAAGGACATTACATCAAAGTTGGATCAGCCTGTAGTGTGTTTTTCCACTTTAATTTTGAGTGTGACTCCAAATCCAGACCTCCATGGGTTGAAAAATCTGATTTCCATTTTTTTTGTGTGTGATTTTGTTGTCAGCACATTCAACTATGTAAAGAATAAAGTATTTCCGAAGAATATTTAATTAATTCAGGTCTAGGATGTGTTATTTTTGTGTTCCCTTTATTTTTTTGAGCAGTGTATATATATATATATATATATATATATATATATATATATAGTTTATTCACTGTTACCAAGGTTTTAACAAACATTGATATTAAGAATAAACAATTTGCTGGGCAGACGTACAAAGTGATGTTGCGCCCTCCTCCTTCCCCTGACCTGCCTCCCATGATTTCTGCTGCCGTGTACACACGCGCTCCTCTGATGGATCCCATCCCCAGGACATGCACCAAAATCTGTTGGCTCCCTGGATCAGGAATAAAAAATTAATCATCTGAAACTGCCATCTTGAAAACGGACTATAATAATCTGCAAAAAAAAAGTTGTGGACCTGGACGATAGGTCGAGGCGGTCAAATGTTAGAATTTTGGGGCTTCCCGAGGGAGCAGAGGAAAAAAATCCTGCTGGAACTATTCAGTCTTTGATTTTTGAGAACTTTGGAAAATAATATTTCCCCCCTTTGTTCCTAATAGAGAGGGCCCATCGAATCCCCGGGGGTAAACTAAATCCCGGAATGCCACCTCTGGTTCCTCTGGGCAACATTCTTGTTTCCCGAGACAGAGACATGATCCTTAAGAGGGCCAGAGAGTGCCCCCCTATTGTTTACAATGCCAGCAAACTGTCCTTTTTTCTGTATTTCTCGAAAGAGATCCAAGTATAGATGAAGTTTTTTTGCTGTAAAAAAAAGTGTCTACAGGCCAAAGACTCCTTTCTTTATCCAGCTAAACTTCGGATAATTCTTAATAGAGTAACTCATTTTTTTGATACTTCGGCCCTTGCCACGGACTGGCTAGATTGGAATAATGTCAAATTTGCAGTGTTTTCTTCTTCTGTTTAATTCCTATGGTGGGGGCAACAACAGGATAGGGGAAGGGATGGTCTATGGAGAGAGATCTGCTTCTTGAGAGTGGCGGATCATGGGGGGTGGGGAGCTGGGTTGGAGGTTTTAATTTAATTTAATTTTTTTGGGTGGGTTGCGATGCGCCTCTTCAGAAAATGTGGGCTTATGGGGGTCTGTTGCTGTTTCTGTCTTTGAATTCCAGTAGCTGATTATATGTCTGTTAGAATTCTCACCTGGAATGTACATGGTCTTGGGGACAGGTTAAAAAGACAGGCCGTGTTTGATCTAGTTCAGAGACATCTATCAGCGTTTGTTTGCTTATTGGAGACCCATTTTACTGAAGAGGCTGCAATGCGGATTAATAGCTCTAGCTACTAGAGAGGGGTCGTTGATCCAGGGAGTTATTCTGATTGCCTGATTGGAGTCGGGAAGGAATTTTTTATTCCCCTAAAGTGGGGAAAATTGGCTTCTACCTCACAGTTTTTTTTTTGCCTTCCTCTGGATCAACTTGGAAGAAGACAGGCCGAACTGGATAAACAAATGTTTTTCGGCCTTATGTACTATGTTACTATGTTACTATGTAGTAGAGTATGGGTCTCGCAGGCATTTCACTCAACTTTCACAAGTCACTCCAGAGGAGTGTACTTAAAGGGAACCTGTCATCAACTTTATGCTGGCCTCACTCTGGGCAGCATAAAATAGTGACAGAAATGCTGATTTCAGCATTGTGTCATTTATGAGCTTAAAGTAAGTGGTTGCCGAGAACCAGCATCATAATCATTGCAGCCCAGTCCTGGAAAAGAGTCAAATCTACCTGAGAAGAGTCCTGGATATTCCTAATCTCCTGCTCTCTCACCTATCTGCTGATGATTGGCAGTTCTCTCCTAGAGAGAAAGGGAGAAAACTAGGTAGAAGCCTGTCAATCATCAGCAGGTGGGCAAGGAGAGCAAGAATTCATGAATAACCATGACTCTTCTCAGGTGGCCGTGACTCTTTTCCAGGCCCAGTTTGCAATGATTGTGATGTTGGTTCTCGGCAACCCCTTTCCTTTTAAGGCCTATTGCACACGACCGTATGGCTTTTTCAGTGTTTTGCGATCCGTTTTTCACGGATCCGTTGTTCCGTTTTTTGTTTCCGTTGTGTTTCCGTTTCTGTTCCGTTTTTCGGTTCCGTTTTTCCGTATGGCATATACAGTATACAGTAATTACATAGATAAAATTGGGCTGGGCATAACATTTTCAATAGATGGTTCAGCAAAAACGGAACGGAAACGGAAGACATACGGATGCATTTCCGTATGTGTTCCGTTTTTTTGCGGACCCATTGACTTGAATGGAGCCACGGACTGTGATTTGCGGCAATAATAGGACATGTTCTATGTTAAAACGGAACGGAAAAACTGAAAAACGGAAACGGAATGCATACGGAGTACATTCCGTTTTTTTTGCGGACCCATTGAAATGAATGGTTCCGTATACGGACCGTATACGGAACGCAAAAAACGGCCAGTAAACGGGAAAAAAAAACGTCCGTGTGCAATAGGCCTAACTGATAAATGACAGCTGAAATCAACTCACCTGTCACTACTTTATTCTGCCGTTAGTATGGGCAGCATAAAGTTGATGACAGGTTCCCTTTAACAGCTTATTATCATTTATGGAACAACATCCAGACTGTCTTACTTCAGTAAATAGGGATTTCAACTGTGTGATCAACCCTAAGATAGACTGGACTTCTATGGATGGAGATGCTAATCATTTTGCAGTTAATCAGGACTCACCCCTAACATGATTTTGCCAAGAGTCTGGCTTTCTGGATGTCTGGAGCTTCTTAGGACAGGGGAAAAGAATGTACTCGGTGGGTCCAAATCTGGTAATTGCATGTCCAGGATCGATCTGGCTTTAATAAATGAAAAATATTTTAAATACATTAAACTTATTGAATATGAATCCAGGTTGCTCTCGGTTCATGTCCCAGTATCTCTTGAGCTCTGTCTGCATGATGATGGGCATGGGGTAGTACCTCCCTTTAGATTTCAACCCCTATTGGGTCGGTAATTGATAATCATGATTGGTTGAAACAAGAGATGGTGTTTTTTTGGGATGTTAATTATAAATCAGCTAAAATTCATTTGGTTTTGGATGCGTTCAAGGCATTTATTAATGGGCTATTTGTAAGTAACATCTCAAATTTAAGAAGGGGCTATGGGATGAAAGAGAGGGCCTTAAAAGTAGCTGCAACATCTGGAATGATTCAGTTTTCCAGGAATAGAATGGAGGAGAATAGAAGGGTGATGCAAAATACAACTCAGGAGTACACTGAATTTCTCCTTGATAAGGCCCAGCAGAGGCTCTTCTTCAACGCACAGAAACAGTTTTGTGAATCTGGTCGTCCAGGGAAGCTTTTAGCTAAGGTGATATCTAATCAGGATTAAAAAAAAGAAATACTTAATATCCGCTTAACTGAGGGCATAGTCACTGATAATCAAGAGAAAATAAAGGGAGCCTTTTTAAAACATTTTGCGGAAATATTTCAAACCAGTAATAATATTCCGGATAAAAGGATGAATGAATATTTGGACTCCATCACTTTCCCTGTTCTCACTGATGTACAGAGAGAATCCCTTGAAGTAGATTTCTCACTTTAGGAGCATGAGGCCGCTATAAAGGCCTGTTCGAGTAATTCTTCCCCTGGATCAGATGGTTTTCCATACGAGTTTTATCGTATGGTGATGTTATCTTACCACTCAGTTATTGTCACTTCTTTATCTAGCCCTAGTATTAGCCAAATTGTTCTGCAAACAAGTCTGTTCTCTGTTTTAACCTGCACATATGTAGCTCTGTGATTCAAGCATTGTATTTCTTTGCTGTAATAAGAGATCCATGAACTGCTGGTCTCCCCAGCAATCGCGGACACCCCGTGGCACAGTTCCCGGCGTCCCGGTTGCCTGGCGACCAGCCCGCCTCCAGGATGTAAACTCCGTCCCTCCCTGGACCTGCGTGTCATCTCGGTGCAGCGGCGTGTGCGTTGCGCTCCACGTTCTCCCGCCCCCTTCACGCAGAGCACACCTCCATCTTTGTAGCTCCTTGGGCGGTACGTGGGACGCTGGCGCTGCCTTGCGCTGCGTTCCACGGCACGCAGGCCTGGGTCACATGATCGAGCGTACCCGGCCTCACGCGACCTCGGAGGGCGGTCCTGGTAACTGTGTTCCGCCTTTAAAAGTGGCATCACAAAGGTAGATAATCGCCGACAACCCCATACTATGTACCCAACGTCTTGGGCCCCACAGGGACTGTGCTACGCTTTTTTGTAGTACATCAATGTGCTAATGCGGCCCACTGGCACGCTGGCACCATAGGTTACCACCATCTGTGGTTACAATTGTGTTGTCAGGTCCCACTGGCCCGACCACCGTCCCCTGAGCCCGATTGGTCCCACTGGTCCATCGTAGTGCCCGTTTTGAGCCATTTTGGGCTGAACGGCCTAGCTCAAAGTTTCTAGCCTGCTTGGCTTTAACTGTTGCTATTTTTTTCCCTTTAACTACAGGCGTGGTTTGCCTGTTACCCTCAAATTTATATTTCCCCTGATGAGTTTTATGTAAATGAAACGTGACACATCGGGAATTCTTTAGGGTATACCAGGGATACCGGCCTCCACCAGGAACAGGTATCCGGATGGGATCGCTCCTTGCGGGGCAAGTACTCCGTTTAGGTAGGCAGGGTCTTACTAGCCTAACTAGGGAAATTGTTCCCGACTTTTGCCTATGCCTATAGCAACCTCTCATTTGACATCCTCCTCGCATGGTTTCCAGTGACTACCAGCTGAAAGAATTGGAAGACGTTTTTTCTGGAATTCTGATATGGCACCCTGCTGATGAGATCCATTCATCACGTCCATCTTGGGTGAGAACGTTCCTTTTCTACACTGGCATTACCTTGCTTTTGTTTAGGCCCACACGGGCTTGTCTTATATGGGTTTTGTGAATATTTTCTTTTTGTGCCATTTATTCTAAGTATCACTTATTAAATGTAAAGTTTTATTCCCTCTGTCCCCACTCATGGGGATCAGTTCATTTGCTTTCTGACTCCTGGGAGTATACTGGTTAAGCCTTTACTGAGCTAGACCTTGTGCATTGTTTTCTGATGTTATCTTACCATGTTTTTTGAAGGTAATTGATGAGTCATTGGAGGAGGGTTTTCTTCCTGAGTACATGACAGAAGCTCTAATTGTACTGATATTAAAAAAGGGGAAAGATTCTTTAGACATGGGGTCCTATATTCTGATATCGTTCCTGAATACAGATGTTAAGCTCTTATCCAGGATGTTGGCCACAAGGCTTTCCAGAGTAATCTCCTCGATCTTACATCCTGACCAGAATGGGTTTATCCCTAATAAAGGCATCCACCATAATCTCCATCGACTTTTTGCAATTATACAGTCACCTGGGGGGGAATCCTACTCCATCCTGTCTTTGGACGCCTCTAAGGCCTTCTACAGGGTGAAGTGGAAATTCTTATGGAAGGTGTTGGAAAGGATGGGATTTGGTACACGGTTTATTAGTATGGTTAGGCTCTTGTATAATGCTCCTACTGCAAAATTGAATCTTAATGGCAGTCTTACCCCGAGTTTTACTTTTACAAGAGGTACCCGTCAAGGTTGCCCACTTTCCCCGTTATTGTTCGATATCTATATTGAGCCGCTGGCACTAAGGAATAGGCAAGATACAGGGATTGAGGGGTTTGGAGTACTGGGATTAGAGGATCGGATCTAGCTATATGCGGATGATGTCCTATTTTTTATAAATCGCACTAATATAACTCTCCCAAGAATCATTCGTATAGTTAACTCCTTTGGGGAAGTTTCAAGCCTGGATATTAATTGGTCAAAGACTACTCTCATGTTACTGGACAATTTTGAGTGAGGGGCCCTTGACGATGTTAAAGGTGGCTGATTCATTTGAATATCTGGGTATGTTGATATGCCCTAGGGTTATAGATTATATTCCACTTAATTTGACTCCATTGATAACTAAACTGATATAAAAAATTACGATATGGCTTCGACTACTTCGACTTCTTTGGTTAAGATGGTGATTTTACCCCAACTTCTCTATATCCTTAGGAATTCCCCAATTTGGATTGAAGACAAGTTCTTTAAACTCAGAAAACGAGTGAGGTTAAAGCTGGATAAATTCTATAAGCCGCTTGAGCAGGGAGGGTTGAATCTTCCCTACTTTAAGGGCTACTTTCTGGCAGGGCAGTTATGGTTATTTTGTGAATGGGAGAAAAGTCATTTGTGTCAGATCTTAGTGGAACGTTCTCCATTTGATAATATTTTTACCTTGCTGGAATCGGGATGATTAATTAATGTTGAACATGAATTTAGAGCGACAGGAAAGCTATTCTCTAGATCCTGGACCACTATTAGAAACTGGATGGGGATAAAGGGATCTCTCTTGTGCACTCCTCTTTGGCACAACTTCTATTTACAGGATGTCCATAAACTATTTGGGGATAAGTTTCATAAGTGGTGAGGAATAGAGAGGTACTTCCTTTTTTCTGAACTAGCGTGCACGGGTAATTTAGGTAACTTACCGTATTTTTGCCTTATAAGACGAAAGTGGGTGGAAAATGGCAATGCGTCTTATGGGGCGAATGCTGCCAATTTTACTATGCACTGAAACATCGCCGACCGCGATGCTGCACAGCGCGGCTTGCGATGTATCAGCGGGGAGGGAGGAGGCGCTGGAGGCCGACAACTTGTGTTGGAATCGCAGAGGGGCCCAGTGCAGTCACTGTTCTCTATTACACCCGGCTCCGCTTACAGCAGTATTTATTAAGTGAAGTCATAGGTAAAGCTTTGTTAAGGTATAGAAATCCTCTGCAGCAGTAGCGCACATAGTACTCACTATGAAACTCCCGTAGCAGGCTGGCCGGTCACTCACTTCCTCACGCGCATGCTCCTCCTACTTTATGAATGAAGCAGGCGGAGCAGGCGTGTGATGGAGTGAGTGACGTTATGCTGCTGGCCGCCCTGCCTGCTACGTGAGTTTCATAGTGAGTTCTACATGCGCTACTGCTGCAGAGGATTGCTATACCTTAACAAAGCTTTAGTTCAAAACACACCAAAAGCTCACTTTTTGGCTCAACAAGTTTTATTTTTTTTTTCCTCCTGAAAAACCTAGGTGCGTCTTATGGGGGCGAAAAATACGGTAAGTTGGTTTAGGTATTTTCAGATATGGTCAGCACTATCTACCATAAAATAAGCCTCTTTGTTGGAGATAGACACTTCTTCACATTTGAACGTTTTGATAGGGACCTCAGGCCAGAAGGGCAAGATCTCCCAATCATATAAATTATTAATTAGGTCACTATTTAACAAGGTCGCTTCCCCAGGTAAGAAGGCTTGGGGAATCGACTGTCCAAGGGTCACGTCACAGGAATGGGGAAATATATATGCCTCTTTAAGATTAGTATCACATAATGCAAATCACATTCTGGTACAGTTCAATATTTTACACAGAGTGTATATCACGCCGAGTTGACTTAATAAATGTGGATTAAGAGAATGTTCGAAGTGCCCGCGGTGTGATGAACAGCGGGCAGATTTTTTACACATGCTTTGGCTATGTCCGGATCTTAAAGCTTACTAGGATTCAATTCAGATTTTTATCACCCTAAAATTGACGGTAATAATTCCGTCTGCACCTGAATGTTCGATATTGAGTGACAACCAGGGTAAACTGCCATAAGGATAAAAAGATTCTTTTGATTATAATTATGTTTCTAGCCAGACTGTTGATCGCTCGAGTCTGGAACAAAATATTCCTAAGCTCAATGAATGGTTGCACTTGGTCAATAAAGATATGGGGAGGTTGGAAGTGGTAGCTCTTTTTTAAGGCTCTCCCCCTCCCTCACTTTTCATGTATTGATTGTTTGTTTACTAATTTTTTCATTTTAATTTTTTATTTTACTTACCTTTCATTTTTTTGAGGAAGGATCAGAGACACATCGCAAGAGCGGGAGGGTTGGTTTGGGTTGATAGGGATGGAAAGGGGAAAAAAAGGAAAAGTAGGAATAAGAAGTATGGTGTCATCGATTAAATATGTATTTGTTTTGGTTTTGGTGTTCCTTAATAAAAAAAAAATATAATAATAATAATAATAAAAAAGATTAACAAGTTAGAGAAGTTTCTCCTCTTTGTAGTTAAAGTAGAACTAAGATCCCAATCAATATCTGGGAAGTAACAGGTGTTGTACCATCTAAGACATTGGTTGCAAATCGTTAGAATATACCCCTATACTTAGAACAGAGTCATCAAAGTCCTGGAGGGCACACTGTGCATGAGCGGCAGCCCTCCATTCATTCTTAAGGGAGCGCCGAAAATTCTTTATTTTCGAAGACCCTCTGAAATGAATGGGAGGCACATGCTATAAACATGGCCACCGCTCCATTCACTTCTATTGGGTTGGCAGAAATAGCCAAGTGCTGCATGCCACTCGGCTATTTTCAGCGCTCCTTTAGTAATGAATGGAGGGTGGCCCACATGCACGATACACCCTCTAGGACTTTGCTGGCTCTGTTCTAAGTATAGGTGTCCTAGCGATAAGCCCCCAATGTCTGAGATTGTAGAACCCCTTTAAGGTATCCAATGTCCCTTGGCTGACAGCTATCTCTCCCATTGCCCCCCTGACTCTCCTATACACATACATGCTCGATTCAGCAAAGCGTCTATGTTTTGTCAATGGGGAAGGAGAAGAAAGCCGCTGCCAGACATTTTTAAGGTCTTTACCTCTCTTGTAGTTCTGTGCACAAGATTTCAACATCCTCACAGGTTTCACTCACTATTTCCTGTTTCATCACTTCTATTACTACATTCTGTTACTACATTTAAAAGAAGAAAAACTGCTACAAGAGGACATAGTTTTAAATCAGAGGGGCAAAGGTTTAAAAGTAATATCAGGAAGTATTACTTTACTGAGAGAGTAGTGGATACATGGAATGGCCTACCTGCAGAAGTGGTAGCTGCAAATACAGTGAAGGAGTTTAAGCATGCATGGGATAGGCATAAGGCCATCCTTCATATAAGATAGGGCCAGGGGCTATTCATAGTATTCAGTATATTGGGCAGACTAGATGGGCCAAATGGTTCTTATCTGCCGACACATTCTATGTTTCTATGTTTCTATAATTGAGAAATGTTTCACCATCTTGCCTTCCACTGAAAGTATCTAGTATAGACTGACAATTAATTTGTGTGAGCACCAACCACATTAATTTCTTCCTCATGAAGCAAGGTCATAAATTCACCCGTTTTGGTTGCTGGATTTTGGAATTTGTTAAACTTTGACCCTTTCCCACTGTAGGCAGCAAATATACTAAAACTAGAAGCTGGGACCTCATGTCCATCACCTGGTGATATTATCAGGTACCACAGCAGTGGTGCCTGCATAATCACCGATGGGGACATTGGCCCTAATTGATGGTTTTGAGTAATGTGATTGCTTGTAAAAAAATTATTTTCATTGTTGTATAGCACTATGTGCGCTCCCCCTAACAAAATCATTTGGCTCTACTGTGGGCAGAACCGTGGCTCAGTGGTTGCATTTTTGCTTTGCAGAGAGCTGGGGCCTCTGTTTGTAATTTGATCAACAGCTACACAGAGTTTGTATGTAGTCCCCCTGTTTGCATACATTTTCTCCAGGTACTCCTAATTCATCTAACATGCTGAAACAAAACAAAACTTTTGTTTGTGATTGTGAGCCCCAAAGGGGGCAGATACTGATGTGATCAATGACACAATACAGTGATGTGGAATATGTTAGTGCTTTAATATGCATAATAAAAGTTTTATTTTGTGACATACCCTTAGCCCTCTTTTAAATCAGATTCAACCCCATTCTTGACAGAATTTTGTCTCGTAACACAACAGACGAAGCTGAACTCGACTTTGTTAATGAGGCACGAAGCCGAGCTCGGCTTAGTATTTTGATAAAGTAATCATCTGCTCAATACTAGGGAAATCTTGAAAACATGGCTGGTAGGTGTGCCCTGAGGACTGGAGTAGAGGAACACTGCTCTACATGATAAATGCCATTTGCTGAAGTGACACAACCCCTTTAAATCCTTATCATTTATACCAACATACACTAAAACAGTCAAAATTGACAAGAAATCAATGTGCATTTTGATTGGGATATGGCTTAGCAATATTACAAAGTTGGCAATAGCAACAACTGTTAAGGCATTTAAATGTAGCAATGGTGGTATTTAGTTTTACTAAGTCTTAGGGTGATGGATCATACAGATCAGTTTGAATAGCTAAGTGAAGATTTATTTAAATATTAGCTTATTTTTTTTACTAATATCATTAATATATAATAGTCAATAATAACAGGTTTAGCATTTTGTCACAGTCTACTAGTCATTGCAACCTTTGTCATTGCAACCTTTGTATCTCAGGCCTTAGTATAACATTTTTGGCTTGTATAGACGTTAACTTCAAGTAGATGGTAATTACAGAACAAAGGTTAAAGACAGTCATAATCTCACTGAAGGCATGCCAATGGAAGGCCTTAAATGTAAGGACTATTTGAAACAGGAGGTTTTACATAAATTGATGGTGTCCTTAGTTCAACATATAAAAATCCAATGTCACTACCATATACTTGGATGGCCAAAAAGGCCAATTTAGACCATTTTCTACCATTAGCATTCACTTTTCTAAAGTTTCATTGTGGACTTTTTTATCCTATCAGAAAATGATGCCATGTAAAGGGTTTCAATTATCAAGTATATTCTAAAGCTGACCATACATAAGGGATTTCAGAGGGCTGTTTTCTGAACAGCTTGTCAGTCATGGATGGTCTGTGAAGGTTCAAGTCTTGGAAGACTAATAAGTAATCACCCTTTGGTCTGTCAAGACCTGTGGCAGTCTGCATTTTAACTCCCTATAATGTTTTTACAGATTTTGTTTGTCAACTAATAAGTAAAAGTGATCTTTTATGTGCATTATTGTATTATATTTTGTAGTTCCACATAAGTAGCTAACATCCTATTGGTGGTCACATGTCCTTTATCATACACCTACAAGCAAGATCCTCTCAAACTTCAGGCAATGTTCATGTAAAAACTGCACAGAATTTATTGCATTTACTTCTTCGTTTTATCTAAAGACTGTATATTGCACATTACATACCATGGAAACAGTGAATTGAATAAATGCAGTATATTACCTTTTCTTCTCATAGTGCAAAGTCCATCAGTGGTATTTTAATAGTCCATAGGAGAGATATAGACATTCTGGGAGGTAGACAAATTTCAATTTCCACATGCCATAAATGTTTCAGGGGGTAACCCCCTTTCTCTAACTTGCGTGGTAAAGCATTGCTGTTACGCTGAGCGCTCCGGGTCCCCTGCTGGTCTCGGAGCGCTCACAGCGTATCTCCCCAGGCAGCACTCCAGCGTCTCGGCGTGTGCGTCCTCGCTCTCTAGGACGCGCGCGCGCCGGGACTCTTAGATTCAAAGGACCAGTGCACCAGTGATTGGTGCCTGGTCCAAAGGGGTTATTAAGGGTTAAGGTTGTGAGAGGCAGTGCTGACTTAATTAGGCTGCACCTGTGCACTGCCCATTTATACCTTCTCCTCCCACAGCCTTCTGCCGGATCTTTGTGCCTTGAGCCTCAGAGAAAGCGTTCCCTATGATGTTAGTTTGCCTTACCTGTTGCCGTACCCGTTGCTACCGTCCACTCGCCTTTGAACCTTTGCCGCCTGCCCTGACCGCTGCTTCGTCTGACTACGCTCTTCTCCCTGTGTACCACGCCTTATCAGTTGCCAGAAAGGTCGAGTTGTTACTAGGGGACACGACCTGGTAGTTACCGCCGCGGCAAATCCATCCCGCTTTGCAGTGGGCTCTGGTGAAGACCAGTAACTGCTTAGAACCGGTCCTCTGGTACAACCCACGCCATCGCCTCTCTGGTGCAGAGGATTCACTACCTGTCCTGCCGGTTCGTGACAGTAAGATCCGGCCATGAATCCCACTGAGGACCTCACCACCATTGTGGCCCAGCAGGGTCAACAGCTGGCCCAGTTGACCGCTATGTTGCAGCAGCTCCTGCCTTCTCTGCAACAGCCAGCTCCTCCGTCTGCTCCTGCTGCATCACCTCCGCCTGCAGTTACCACCGGTTCCAGAATCCGTTTGTCCCTACCAGACAAATATGACGGAGATCCTAAGCAGTGCCGTGGGTTCTTGTCGCAGTGCTCTCTCCACCTCGAGCTTCTGTCCGACCAGTTTCCTTCTGAGCGAGCCAAGGTAGCCTTTATTCTCAGTTTACTGTCCGGGAAGGCCCTGGCCTGGGCTACACCACTATGGGACCGCGCAGATCCTGCCACCGCATCCGTCCAGAGCTTCTGCCTAGAGTTCCGGAATGTTTTTGAGGAGCCTGCCCCGGTTACCTCCACAGAGACTGCCTTACTAAATTTGACCCAAGGAGGTTCATCCGTGGGTGACTATGCCATTCAGTTCCGCACTCTGGCCTCTGAGCTGAACTGGAACAATGAAGCCCTTTGTGCCACCTTCAAGAAAGGACTTAACAGTGAAGTAAAGGACGTTCCGGCTGCACGTGAGCTTCCTTCCACTCTTTGTGACCTCATCTTGCTGGCCACTAGGATAGACAAACGTTTCGCCGAAAGACAGGAGGAACTCCTCCTTGAAAAGGAAAAAGCTCGTCCTAGGCGCTTTCCTCGTCTGGCTACCGTTTTTCCGCATCCTCCTCAACCCGCTACTGGGTTTTCCGCCGTGGAAGCCATGCAGGTGTATAGGTCACGCTTGACTCCGCAAGAACGAAGCCACCGCAGAAACGAGAACCTGTGTCTGTACTGTGCCAGTACCGAGCACTTCCTTAGAGATTGTCCTCTCCGTCCACCGCGTTCGGGAAACGCTCGCACCTAGTAAGCGTGGGAGAGGCGTTGCTAGGTGTGGATTCTTCCTCTCCACGTCTCATCATACCCGTGCAGTTGATCATCTCTTCCAAGTCCTCTTTCTCCGCAGCCGCCTTCTTGGATTCCGGTTCAGCTGGCAACTTCATTCACGCCTCCTTGGTTGACAAGTACCGTATTCCAGTAATCCGTCTACCCAAGCCGTTTTTCATCTCTACTGTTAACGGTGAGAGACTCTCAGCCACCGTGCAGTTCCGTACCCAGCCTCTACAGATGGACATCGGAATATTTCATACCGAGACTTTAGAGTTTTTTGTCCTTCCCTTCTGTTCCTCCGAACTCCTCCTGGGTCTGCCGTTGCTTCAACGTCATAGTCCTGTCCTGAATTGGTCCACCGGTGAGATCCTGCGTTGGGGCTCCTCCTGTTCGGACCGCTGTCTCAAGCCTGCTCTGGTCAAACAGAACCCGCAAATTTCTCCGCCTTCTGGGCTGCCCAAGCCATACCATTCCTTCACGGATGTCTTCTGCAAGAAACAAGCTGAGGTTCTTCCTCCTCACCGATCCTATGATTGCCCGATCGACCTGATACTCGGTTCTACTCCACCTCGGGGCAGAATTTATCCTCTCTCACCTCCTGAGACTCTTGCCATGTCCGACTATATACGTGAGAACCTACAGAGAGGATTCATAAGAAAATCTTCTTCTCCTGCTGGGGCCGGTTTTTTCTTCGTGACAAAAAAAGACGGCTCCCTCCGCCCCTGCATTGACTACAGAGGTCTTAATAAAATTACCATCAAGAACCGTTACCCTCTGCCTCTAATCTCTGAGCTATTTGATCGCCTCCGAGGGGCTAAGATCTTCACTAAATTGGACCTCCGAGGGGCCTATAATCTGATCCGTATCCGTGAGGGAGACGAATGGAAGACCGCCTTTAACACAAGGGACGGCCATTTTGAGTATTTGGTGATGCCCTTCGGCCTCTGCAACGCACCTGCGGTCTTCCAGGAATTCGTCAATGACATTTTCAGGGACTTACTTTACACCTGCGTGGTCGTATACCTGGATGATATCCTCATCTTTTCCTCCAATTTGGATCAACACCGGGTCCATGTGCAACAAGTTCTTACTCGTCTCAGGAGAAATCGCCTATACGCTAAACTTGAAAAATGTCTATTTGAACAGACCTCCCTGCCTTTCCTGGGATACATTATCTCAGCCCAAGGACTTTAAATGGACCGAGCCAAACTCTCGGCGGTTCTGGATTGGCCACGTCCCTCTGGTCTCCGAGCCATACAAAGATTTCTGGGCTTTGCGAATTACTACAGGCAATTCATCCCTCACTATTCCACTCTGGTAGCTCCTATCGTGGCCCTCACTAGAAAAGGAGCTAACCCCAAATCCTGGCCTTCCCAAGCCGAGGAAGCATTCCAGTCCCTTAAATTCGCCTTTGCCTCTGCACCCGTTCTCTCTAGACCAGATTCCACCAAGCCCTTCTCTCTTGAAGTGGATGCCTCCTCGGTGGGAGCCGGAGCCGTCCTTACCCAGAAGTCTTCTCGGGGCAAGACTTCAACTTGTGGCTTCTTTTCAAAAACATTCTCTTCCGCAGAGAGAAATTACTCCATTGGGGACAGGGAACTGCTGGCTATTAAATTGGCACTGGAGGAATGGAGACATTTACTCGAGGGCGCCACACATCCTGTGTACATCTTCACGGACCACAAGAACCTGGCTTATCTCCAGTCTGCTCAGAGATTAAATCCCTGTCAGGCTCGTTGGTCTCTGTTCTTCGCCCGCTTTAACTTTGAGATCAATTTCCGTCTGGCTTGTAAGAACATTAGGGCAGATGCTCTGTCTCGCTCCTCTGATGTGGTGGGCGACGAGTTAACACCTCAATATATTATCCCTCCAGAACGCCTTATTACAGTCGCTCCCGTGGACCTGCGCCTTCTTCCTCCTGGCAAATCCTACGTACCTCCACGTCAGCGGCTGCGAATTCTCAAGTGGGGCCACGCCTCCCCTTTTGCCGGTCATCCAGAGGTGCTAAAGTCTCTCCAACTAATCTCCCAAAGGTACTGGTGGCCTTCTCTCGAGAAAGATGTCTCGGACTTCGTCCAGGCCTGTATGATTAGCGCCCGGGATAAATCGCCTCGCCAGAGACCAGCGGGTCTCCTCTTGCCTCTACCTGTTCCTGAAGTTCCCTGGTCTCACATCGCCATGGACTTTATTACTGATCTTCCCTCCTCCCATGGCAAGTCCGTTATTTGGGTCATGGTGGATCGCTTCTCCAAGATGGCTCACTTTGTACCCCTGCCCGGTCTACCCTCTGCACCCATGTTGGCCAAACAATTTTTCCAACACATCTTCCGTCTCCATGGCCTTCCCAAACATATTGTCTCGGATCGTGGGGTACAATTCGTCTCCAAATTCTGGAGGGCTCTATGTGCCCAGCTCGGGATCAAATTGGACTTTTCTTCTTCGTACCACCCTCAATCTAACGGCCAAGTAGAACGGGTGAACCAGATTTTGGGTGACTATCTGCGTCACTTTGTATCCTCTCGCCATGACGACTGGGCTGATCTACTTCCCTGGGCGGAGTTCTCCTACAACTACAAACAATCCTCTGCCTCTAACAAGTCTCCTTTCTTTGTAGTTTTTGGCCGTCATCCTCTTCCACCGCTGCCGCAGTCTCCCACTCCTTCTTCTGTACCTGCCGTTGACAGTATTGTACAGGATTTTTCCTCCATCTGGCGAGAAACCCACGCTGCTCTCCTCAGGGCTTCCGCCCGTATGAAGGTTCAAGCTGACAAGAGACGCAGATCTCCACCGGAATTTCGCCCGGGTGACAAGGTGTGGCTCTCCTCTAGGTACATCCGATTTAGGGTCCCAAGTTACAAGTTGGGCCCTCGTTTCTTGGGACCCTATAAAATCAAGAGTCGTATCAATCAAGTTTCTTATCAGCTCCATCTTCCTCCCTCCCTCCGAATCCATAACTCCTTCCATGTCTCCCTTCTTAAACCTGCTATCTTTAACCGTTTTTCTCCCAAGCTTGATTCTCCCACCCCTGTCGCCGGTACCTCCGATATATTCTCTGTCTAGGAGATCTTGGCGACCAAGATCTCCCGGGGGAAAAGATTTTTTTTGGTCGTCTGGGAGGGCTGCGGTCCTGAGGAGAGGTCGTGGGAGCCGGAGGAGAACATCCTGGACCGCAGTCTCATCCGCAAGTTCTTCGGTACCAAAAAGGGAGGGAGACCAAAGGGGGGGGGGTACTGTTACGCTGAGCGCTCCGGGTCCCCTGCTGGTCTCGGAGCGCTCACAGCGTATGTCCCCAGGCAGCACTCCAGCGTCTCGGCGTGTGCGTCCTCGCTCTCCAGGGCGCGCGCGCGCCGGGACTCTTAGATTCAAAGGACCAGTGCACCAGTGATTGGTGCCTGGTCCAAAGGGGTTATTAAGGGTTAAGGTTGTGAGAGGCAGTGCTGACTGTGCACTGCCCATTTATACCTTCTCCTCCCACAGCCTTCTGCTGGATCTTTGTGCCTTGAGCCTCAGAGAAAGCGTTCCCTATGATGTTAGTTTGCCATACCTGTTGCCGTACCCGTTGCTACCGTCCACTCGCCTTTGAACCTTTGCCGCCTGTCCTGACCGCTGCTTCGTCCGACTACGCTCTTGCCTTCTCCCTGTGTACCACGCCTTATCAGTTGCCAGAGAGGTCGAGTTGTTACTAGGGGACACAACCTGGTAGTTACCGCCGCGGCAAATCCATCCCGCTTTGCGGCGGGCTCTGGTGAAGACAAGTAACTGCTTAGAACCGGTTCTCTGGTACAACCCACGCCATCGCCTCTCTGGTGCAGAGGATTCACTACCTGTCCTGCCGGTTCGTGACAATTGCATGTGATTGAAGTGTTAGTCCTTTAACCCATTAAAGCACATAATCCTATTAGTAATAGAATCCTCTGAGCAAATGAATGCTCATTTAAATACTATGACAACAGCATTATTTTGAATCACATAATCATTCATATTATAAACTATGTAGCACTTAGGTCAACAGTTATAAAGGCAGTAGTCAAGAAGTTAGGCCTCATTCACATAGTCAGTGAGCCAAAACCAGGTGCGGGTCTAAAACACAGAACAGATGCAGATCCTTCCATTATACCTTATCTCTGTGTAGCCTCCACTCCTGGTTTTGGCTTGCAATAACTGATGGAACCAAAACACTGATGTGTGAATAATGCGTTAGCCATCCGCTGTTGCCCCTATCAGCAGGCAGCTATAAGAACATTCCATAATTGCAGGCTACAGTTAACCCCTTAGGGCTGAAGAAGTCAACATTAAATATCCAATAAACTTCACTTTGGAGGAATTAAAAGATTATCGGTCAACAGGATCTTGTACTATTATCTGCAGTAATAAATTAGTGGTAATGCAAATGAGAAGACCAGATCACTACTTTTTATTTTTTTACTGTTTCCCATTCCCCTGCTGTCTACATTTAAAGCTGCACTGAAATATATTGCCAGGAATGCTGTGTGTACGCACATGAGTTCTCTCCATTATGTTAGCACAGCAGTCCATACTGTATATTTCAGGGCAGGTTTGAGTGCTGACAGCAGGGAAAAAATATGGCAATCTGGACTCCTTATCTGCAGTACTGCTCATGTATTACTGCAGATAATAGCCAATCATGATGACACATTCACTTTAATCCTAATCTGTCCATCATTCTTTTCTATCTCAGCCAATAATTTAATTTATCACACTCTATGTCCCATTTCTACAAAGCGCCTAAGCTCTCTTTTTTTTTTGTTTTCTCTTCAGCTGGGTTCACATGAGGTTTTTTCCATCCGTTTAACAGATACAAAAAACATATATATGGTATTCCACAGACAGATACCATACAGTAATGATACAAAAGGATATAAGTTATCATATTTGTTTTTTTACCGGACTCTGCAGGATGGAGAAGCATGATGTTCTACACTTTTGTATCTGTTTTTTCCCCAATGTATACATTAAAAGAAAGGCAAAGATGTGATATGAACCCACCCACCTTGCCGGCACCCTGTCCTTCTTTTGTAAAAAATAACAGATCAATGTTCATTTAGTGGCTCCTTGATCATCCTGGAGGTCTGCCCAACATTGATCTTCCCACCAAGGCAATTTAACTTGTAAAATATGTTTTTACAATTACAGGTAAAAAAATCCTTTACTGGTATTTTAGTACCTTAACTACCTGCAAGGAAATACCAGACCACTTACAAATCAATATAAATTTTATTATTATATAATCCAATGCATAATTAAAAACATTAGTGCAGGGAAAGGTGACATCAACTGAAGGAAGACACAGTGGATACAAAGTTCAAAAAGTGTCCACATACTTCTATAAACAAACCATAAAATAAAGTGCAAGTGCAAAGAATCGTGTAAACACATACAAAGGACCAAGAACAGTTACTCATGCTGTGTCTTCACCGGGATGGCACCAGCCCCGACGTGCGTTTCGGCGAACCTTCGTAGAAGTATGTGGACACTTTTTGAACTTTGTATCCACTGTGTTTTCCTCCAGTTGATGTCACCTTTCCCTGCATTAATGTTTTTAATTATGTATTGTATTATATAATAAAATTTATATTGATTTGTAAGCGTTCTGGTGTTTCCTTGTAGGTAGTTATTTAAGCATTTATAACAAGGCTTTTCGTGATAGGTATAATTGATTGGTGATGCTATTGTTCACACATATTCTGTTGGTGCTTTTTTGGCTATTTTTTCTATTTTAGTCAGTTTGATGATGGATGAACAATTATGATGTGATAGGCATGGAATCATGCTTCTCTTTGGGGAATATCACAGAAAACTTCCCCTAAAACGTAATCCTTTATTGCTACAATTAAAAAGATCCTAAAAAGTAACAAAGAAAAACCCTACAATGCCTCTATTCCACCCTACCTGAGAGTGGAACTGCCTAACAAGGGTGATCCCACTATCTTCTTTGTTGTCCCTAGAAAACCCTGTGCACATTGGGGTATCCAGGTAAGGAAGTGGGATTGCAAAAAAGTGCTTATATTTATGTATGCTAATCTACCTATGTACACATAAAATGGGAGGGTGGGATTTCAATTGTTCTGATGTCTCAGGATTTTAGCTATTGGACCAACGTGTTTCTCTCCAGGATAAGGGTCTTATCCTGGGGTTCATAAGGGGCTCTTACTATAGAGAAAAAAATGGGGAATAGTGTATAAAGTGAGACAACCTTAGATATCACTTTGCCCCTAAGATAAAAACCTCAAGGATTAAATGGAGCAAGACATGTGTGTATGGTACATACAAACAAAAACTAGGGCAAGATGGAGACCCTAGAGAAGTGTATCAGGTTGTGTGTGATATACACATATTTAGAGTAATAAATGTTAGTTACATATAGCAATTAGAGTACAGACATTGCCCCCAGTGTGAGTGTGTGCTATAAATAAAGCAAAGAACACATGGGGTGCCAGATATATGCAGCAGTTATAATTTAGGACTTATAATCAAGTACTTATCTTGCCCAGAATTACGATAATCAAGTAATCACCCTAGTAGATGATATGCCCATCCTGAAGGGTGTCCCCCATAGTCTTACTTACAAAGTAGTGGCCAATTTATTAACGGTTTTATCTATTCTTACTTGTACAGGGTGGGCCATTTATATGGATACACCTTAATAAAATGTGTCACATGACCCTCTTCCTATTGAAAAAAATATACTAATGTGCCACAAACAGGAAGTTAATATCACCAACCATTCCCATTTTATTAAGGTGTATCCATATAAATGGCCCACCCTGTACATCAAAATAATGGATACATACATGTAGAATATTTCTCCAAAGTAAATTTATTAATGTATGACAATTGTTCAAATAAGCTACAAGTTCATTACTTCACCATAGGACAATCATATTGTCCATATAGCAAAGCCACAGCATCAACTGGTCATAAAGGTTACATTCCATAACAAACATGTAAAATGGCATAACAATGTTTGCTACAGGTTATCCATTGAGGGTCCATGCAGTTGCAAACAGAACTTTTCTCCAAAACGGAAATAATTTTATTCAAGATGACATCCGTCAGAGACATAAAAAATTGGATCTCTTCATTACATACACTCAGGTCCTTGAGCGGAACATAGGAACGAAACTTCAGAAACATTGATTAAAATAAGAGAAAATCCTGAGTCTTTTAAAAAGTTAGCTAACTGTCCAACATTTTTCTGCAAGTATAAATTAACATAAGCTGCAAGGGTGATCTGTGGTGTAGTCTTGGCTCTCGTTGATTGGATGCAGATCTGTAATTTGACATAAACAATCCAACTACAAATGTAATAATAGGAAAATGAGCGGGCACTCATACACTTGGCAACCAAATTGAAATCTCTACAGTAAAGGATTAACTATTCTTATCGTCGAAAGCTGCAACAAACGAAATTGCGGAACAGAGTGGCAACTCCTGCGATCTTTGGAACTCCCGCGAAATTTAAACCAGCTTGCTGTATGGAGCGACTGAACAAGCCGGCAAATATTTAAAGCTCCATTGAAGCAATAGGGAGACAGCAGACGCTAGACGGTAAGCCAAACATCGATTTAAAGTTTTCTTCAATTCAAAGCTCATATCGACCTTAAAAGGATATGCTATAAGAGACTTTTCACATTATCAGGATTCCTGTGGACACTTTATGAACATGTTGCGCTCCCAGTGAATACACCTACAACATTTTCAGTGACATTCAGTTTCCCAAATTGGGATAGAGCGCTAGAAGATAATACCCCCTCTTTCCCAAATAACAGCATATACTTGAAGTTTTTTGGTGTGATATATATTATTGAATTTATCGACACTATTGAGTCATATGAATATAGTGTCGATCATATCTACCACAATATATGTGACTGTAATGTTGTATATTATTGCTACATTGTTCTTATAAATTTTATTACTTGTATTTTATGGGGATTTAATAAATATTTTCTGCACATCTCAATTTGGTTGCCAAGTGTATGAGTGCCCGCTCATTTTCCTATTATTACATTTGCCTTTTAAGAGAGGGTGGGGTGATTTCCTCTATATGAGCTTGCAGCACCATACCTTAACTACTTGCTAGTGAGCCACCACAACCTACCACTATTAATCCAACTACAACACCCAACAAGAACCTAAACAAAAAAAATGGCACATCAACTTTTTGAAAGATATGTTGGCATCTGCTTATTCATGTCACAAAAAGATCCTGATGGTTGGCAGAAATTTTTCAAAATTGTCCTATTTGGCTATCCAAAATATTTAATGTATGTTCAGTATAAAAACCACTACCTACAAAAAAACTGGAAAAACTCCAAACTATAATAAATATAAAATCCAACTCTTCAGTGAAATGTGTATAACAGGCTAAAAATAAATCCCACAGTGGAGGAAAGGTGACATCACAGAGCTAGAAGACATAACCGTGATTACTTTCTCTGTGGAGACCAGTGCATACAATAGATATAGTTAAGAAAAAAAAGGGTTTTCAGCTCACCCACTGTCCTCCTTCACCGTGCACGGATCCCGGACCAGGAATCAATGAAAACAGTAGAAAAAAATCCAGCAGCAGGCTCAGGATAAAATCCAATTTCTTTATTTCTTCATTATAAAATTCATAGACTGACCAGTCAGGCAAGGTCTACGCGTTTCAACTATACGTCTTAATCATGACCACCAGAGATATAGATATAGTTATACAAAAATCATACAATATTTGCCAAAATATTATGGGTGTAAATAAGTCACACAATAATTTTGAATTGTAGAATCTACTATGAATGATTTAATGTATCAGAACTAGAAGGTGCTTGACACCATTTGTCAAAACAAGACTAAAGCTAATGAGAAACTGGGCCATTCAACATGACAGTGACCCAAAATATACAAGTAAATCTACCATAAAATGGACGACCAGAAATATTCAAGTCAAAGTCAAAATCTATAGTCAAATCAAATTCTGGGTCTAAATCCTATTCATGTGCTGTGGGGCTACATCGGTAGGTATGGAAATCATACTAGTCAGAAATTTTGGAGGGAGAGTTTAATATTACAGAAGACATAAATGGTTAAGTCAATACAGCGCATTCAGAAAGTCTTTTTCACATTTTATGTTGCGGCCTTGTGCTAAAATTAAAAAAAGTTCATATTTCCCCCCACCATTCTGCACTCAATAACCTAGAATGTTTAAAATATTAGCTAATTTATTGAAAATGAAAAACTAAAATATTGCATTGACATAAGTATTCAGACCCTTTATTTAGTACTTATTTGAAATCCCTTTGGCAGCGATTACAGCAACCAGTCTTCTTGGGTATGATGTACCTGGATTTGGGTCTTTCTGATATTATTTTTTTGCTAATCCTCTGAAGCTCTGTTAGGTTGGTTGGGAAGCAACAGTGGACAGCCATTTTCAGGTCTCTCCAGAGATGTTCGATTGGGTTAAAGTCAGGATTGGGACACTTAAGTAAACTCACAGAGTTGTCCCTAAGCCACTACTGTCATGTTTTGGCTATGTGCTTAAAATCATTGTCTTGTTGGAAGGTAAACCTTCATCCCAATCTGAGGTCCAGAGCACACTAGATCAGGTTATCGCTAAAAATATGTTTGTACTTTGCACCATTCAGCTTTGCCCTCAACTCTGACCAGTCTCCCTGTCTCAGCCCCTGAAAAACACTCCAAAGCATGATGCTTGCACCACCAAGCTGTACTGTAAGGATGATATTGGGCAGTGCCTGGTTTCCTCAAACATAACACTTGTAAATTGAGGCTAAAAATTTAAATCTTGGTTTCATCAGACCAGACAATCTTCTTTCTCACAGTCTGAGAGTCCTGTATGTGCTTTTTTGCAAACTTTCATGTGTCTTTTAATGTGGAGAGGATTATTTCTGGCCATTCTGCCATAAATACTTCATTGGTGGAGTGCTGCAGTGATAGTTGATCTTCTGGAAGTTTCTCCCATATGCACACAGGATCTTTGGAGCTCAACCAGAGTGACCATTGGGTTCTTGGTCAACTCTTTTACCAAGGTTCTTCTCCCCTGATTACTTAGTTTCTTGGGGCGGAAAGCTCCTAGTTGTTCCAAAAGTCTACCTGTCACGCTGGACAGGATACAAGATACCACAGAAATCCACAAACAAATGTCTAGGCCAGAAGCTGGGAATAAAGGTCACCTCCTAACAAATCCCTACCAGCTCTCCCTAGACTTCTGTGCCCACGTTCAGACCCTAGAGGTGGGAATAAACGTGCCCCCGTGCCTAAGGCTGAAGATTCCCTAAAATCCCTAAGATGGTGACATGGGGAAAGAGACAGCTTGCTTCCTCAGACCTGGAGGAGGCAGGAGTCTCTCTAACAGCCTAGACAGAACACTAGAGTTGAGCGAACACCTGGATGTTCGGGTTCGAGAAGTTCGGCCGAACTTCCCGGAAATGTTCGGGTTCGGGATCCGAACCCGACCCGAACTTCGTCCCGAACCCCATTGAAGTCAATGGGGACCCGAACTTTTTCGGCACTAAAAAGGCTGTAAAACAGCCCAGGAAAGGGCTAGAGGGCTGCAAAAGGCAGCAAAATGTAGTTAAATCCCCTGCAAACAGATGTGGATAGGGAAATGAATAAAAATAAAAATAAAATAAATAAAGATTAACCAATATCAATTGGAGAGAGGTCCCATAGCAGAGAATCAGGCTTCATGTCAGCAGAGAATCAGTCTTTATGTCATAGCAGAGAATCAGGCTTCACGTCACCCAAAACTGGAACAGTCCATTGTCAGATATTTAGGCCCCGGCACCCAGGCAGAGGAGAGAGGTCCCATAACATAGAATCTGGCTTCATGTCAGCAGAGAATCAGTCTTCATGTCATAGCAGAGAATCAGGCTTCATGTCATAGCAGAGAATCAGGCTTCACGTCACCCAAAACTGGAACAGTCCATTGTCAGATATTTAGGCCCCGGCACCCAGGCAGAGGAGAGAGGTCCCATAACATAGAATCTGGCTTCATGTCAGCAGAGAATCAGTCTTCATGTCATAGCAGAGAATCATGCTTCAAGTCACCCAACATTGGAACAGTCCATTGTCATATAATTTAGGCCCTGCACCCAGACAGAGGAGAGAGGTCCCATAACATAGAATCTGGCTTCATGTCAGCAGAGAATCAGTCTTCATGTCATAGCAGAGAATCATAATTCACGTCACCCAACATTGGAACAGTCCATTGTCATATAATTTAGGCCCCGGCACCCAGAAAGAGGAGAGAGGTCCCATAACAGAGATTCACGCTTCATGTCAGCGACTCAGCAGAGAATCAGTCTTCATGTCATAGCAGAGAATCAGGCTTCATGTCACCCACCACTGGAACAGGCCACTGTCAGATATTTTTAGGCCCCCGCACCCAGACAGAGGAGAGAGGTCCCTTAACAGAGATTCAGGCTTCATGTCAGCAGAGAATCAGTCTTCATGTCATAGCAGAGAATCAGGCTTCACGTCACCCACCACTGGAACAGTCCATTGTCATATATTTAGGCCCAGGCACCCAGACAGAGGAGAGAGGTCCCATAAAATAGAATCTGGCTTCATGTCAGCAGAGAATCAGTCTTCATGTCATAGCAGAGAATCAGGCTTCACGTCACCCACCACTGGAACAGTCCATTGTCATATATTTAGGCCCCGGCACCCAGACAGAGGAGAGAGGTCCCATAGCAGAGAATCTGGCTTCATGTCAGCAGAGAATCAGTCTTCATGTCATAGCAGAGAATCATGCTTTACGTCACCCACCACTGGAACAGTCCATTGTCAGATATTTAGGCCCAGGCACCCAGGCAGAGGAGAGAGGTCCCATAGCAGAGATTCAGGCTTCATGTCAGCAGAGAATCAGTCTTCATGTCATAGCAGAGAATCAGGCTTCATGTCACCCACCACTGGAACAGGCCACTGTCAGATATTTTTAGGCCCCGGCACCCAGACAGAGGAGAGGTTTATTCAACTTTGGGTTGCCCCGCAATATAATGGTAAAATGAAAATAAAAATAGGATTGAATGAGGAAGTGCCCTGGAGTACAATAATATATGGTTAAGGGGAGGTAGTTAATGTCTAATCTGCACAAGGGATGGACAGGTCCTGTGGAATCCATGCCTGGTTCATTTTTATGAACGTCAGCTTGTCCACATTGGCTGTAGACAGGCGGCTGCGTTTGTCTGTAATGACGCCCCCTGCCGTGCTGAATACACGTTCAGACAAAACGCTGGCCGCCGGGCAGACCAGCATCTCCAAGGCATAAAAGGCTAGCTCTGGCCACGTGGACAATTTGGAGACCCAGAAGTTGAATAGGGCCGAACCATCAGTCAGTACGTGGAGGGGTGTGCACAGGTACTGTTCCACCATGTTAGTGAAATGTTGCCTCCTGCTAACACGTTCCGTATCAGGTGGTGGTGCAGTTAGCTGTGGCGTGGTGACAAAACTTTTCCACATCTCTGCCATGCTAACCCTGCCCTCAGAGGAGCTGGCCGTAACACAGCTGCGTTGGCGACCTCTTGCTCCTCCTCTGCCTTCGCCTTGGGCTTCCACTTGTTCCCCTTGGGAATGCTCTCAGTAGCGCGTCTACCAACGTGCGCTTGTACTCGCGCATCTTCCTATCACGCTCCAGTGCAGGAAGTAAGGTGGGCACATTGTCTTTGTACCGTGGATCCAGCAGGGTGGCAACCCAGTAGTCCGCACACGTTAAAATGTGGGCAACTCTGCTGTCGTTGCGCAGGCACTGCAGCATGTAGTCGCTCATGTGTGCCAGGCTGCCCAGAGGTAAGGACAAGCTGTCCTCTGTGGGAGGCGTAGCGTCATCGCCCTGCGTTTCCCCCCAGCCACGCACCAGTGATGGGTCCGAGCTGCGTTGGGTGCCACCCCGCTGTGAACATGTTTCATCCTCATCCTCCTCCACCTCCTCCTCATCCTCTTCCTCCTCGTCCTCCAGTAGTGGGCCCTGTCTGGCCACATTTGTACCTGGCCTCTGCTGTTTCAAAAAACCTCTTTCTGAGTCACTTCGAAGAGACTGGCCTGAAAGTGCTAAAAATGACCCCTCTTCCTCCTCCTCCTCCTCCTCCTCCTGGGCCACCTCCTCTTCCATCATCGCCCTAAGTGTTTTCTCAAGGAGACATAGAAGTGGTATTATAACGCTGATAACGGCGTCATCGCCACTGGCCATGTTGGTGGAGTACTCGAAACAGCGCAACAGGGCACACAGGTCTCGCATGGAGGCCCAGTCATTGGTGGTGAAGTGGTGCTGTTCCGCAGTGCGACTGACCCGTGCGTGCTGCAGCTGAAACTCCACTATGGCCTGCTGCTGCTCGCACAGTCTGTCCAGCATGTGCAAGGTGGAGTCCCACCTGGTGGGCACGTCGCATATGAGGCGGTGAGCGGGAAGGCCGAAGTTACGCTGTAGCGCAGACAGGCGAGCAGCGGCAGGATGTAAACGCCGGAAGCGCGAACAGACGGCCCGCACTTTATGCAGCAGCTCTGACATGTCGAGGTAGTTGCGAATGAACTTCTGCACCACCAAATTCAGCACATGCGCCAGGCAAGGTATGTGCGTCAAATCGGCTAGTCCCAGAGCTGCAACGAGATTTCGCCCATTATCGCACACCACCAGGCTTGAGGCTCACCGGCAGCAACCACTCGTCGGTCTGTTGTTCTATACCCCGCCACAACTCCTGTGCGGTGTGGGGCCTGTCCCCCAAACATATGAGTTTCAGAATGGCCTGCTGACGTTTACCCCGGGCTGTGCTGAAGTTGGTGGTGAAGGTGTGTGGCTGACTGGATGAGCAGGTGGAAGAAGAGGAGGAGGAAGCTGAGTAGGAGGAGGAGGAGGAGACAGGAGGCAAAGAATGTTGCCTTGCGATCCTTGGCAGCGGAAGGACGTGCGCCAAACAGCTCTCCGCCTGGGGCCCAGCCGCCACTACATTTACCCAGTGTGCAGTTAGGGAGATATAGCGTCCCTGGCCGTGCTTACTGGTCCACGTATCTGTGGTTAGGTGGACCTTGCCACAGATGGCGTTGCGCAGTGCACACTTGATTTTATCGGATACTTGGTTGTGCAGGGAAGGCACGGCTCTCTTGGAGAAGTAGTGCCGGCTGGGAACAACATACTGTGGGACAGCAAGCGACATGAGCTGTTTGAAGCTGTCTGTGTCCACCAGCCTAAATGACAGCATTTCATAGGCCAGTAGTTTAGAAATGCTGGCATTCAGAACCAGGGATCGAGGGTGGCTAGGTGGGAATTTACGCTTTCTCTCAAATGTTTGTGAGATGGAGAGCTGAACGCTGCCGTGTGACATGGTTGAGATGCTTGGTGATGCAGGTGGTGGTGTTGGTGGTACATCCCATGTTTGCTGGGCGGCAGGTGCCAACGTTCCTCCAGAGGTGGAGGAAGAGGCCGAGGCGGCAGCAGCAGAAGAGGCCGAGGCGGCAGCAGCAGAAGAGGTAGCAGGGGGAGCCTGAGTGACTTCCTTGTTTTTTAAGGTGTTTACTCCACTGCAGTTCATGCTTTGCATGCAGGTGCCTGGTCATGCAGGTTGTGCTAAGGTTCAGAACGTTAATGCCTCGCTTCAGGCTCTGATGGCACAGCGTGCAAACCACTCGGGTCTTGTCGTCAGCACATTGTTTGAAGAAGTGCCATGCCAGGGAACTCCTTGAAGCTTCCTTTGGGGTGCTCGGTCCCAGATGGCGGCGGTCAGTAGCAGGCGGAGTCTCTTGGCGGCGGGTGTTCTGCTTTTGCCCACTGCTCCCTCTTTGTCTTTTGCTACGCTGTTGGCTCGGTCTCACCACTGCCTCTTCCTCCGAACTGTGAAAGTCAGTGGCACGACCTTCATTCCATGTGGGGTCTAGGACCTCATCGTCCCCTGCATCGTCTTCATCCCTGACCTCCTGTTCAGTCTGCACACTGCAGAAAGACGCAGCAGTTGGAACCTGTGTTTCGTCATCATCAGAGACGTGCTGAGGTGGTATTCCCATGTCCTCATCATCAGGAAACATAAGTGGTTGTGCGTTAGTGCATTCTATGTCTTCCACCTCTGGGGAAGGTCTAGGTGGATGCCCTTGGGAAACCCTGCCAGCAGAGTCTTCAAACAGCATAAGAGACTGCTGCATAACTTGAGGCTCAGACAGTTTCCCTGATATGCATGGGGGTGATGTGACAGACTGATGGGCTTGGTTTTCATGCGCCATCTGTGCGCTTTCTGCAGAAGACTGGGTGGGAGATAATGTGAACGTGCTGGATCCACTGTCGGCCACCCAATTGACTAATGCCTGTACCTGCTCAGGCCTTACCATCCTTAGAACGTCATTGGGCCCCACCAAATATGGCTGTAAATTCTGGCGGCTACTGGGACCTGAGGTAGTTGGTACACTAGGACGTGTGGCTGTGGCAGAACGGCCACGTCCTCTCCCAGCACCAAAGGGTCCACTAACACCACCACGACCATGTCCGCGTCCGCGTCCCTTACTAGATGTTTTCCTCATAGTTACCGTTCACCACAATAAGAAAAATATTATTTGGCCCAATGTATTGAATTCAAATTCAGGCCTTTTTTTTACAGACACCTAACACTATCTGGCTATCTATTTAGGTACCGTATTACACTAATACAGGCACAGCAGTAATGACAGATTTAGCTGAATATAAATTTGAGGCCTATTATTTAGGCGCTGGGTGACAGGTATACATTTACGGACAGAATTAGACTTGGATCTGCACAGTAGCGTGTGTGTGAAGTTATCGAGAATTACCCTATCAGCACCTTGAATCTAATATACCCTTTTAGGGATAGATTTAAAGTAGGCCTGATATAGCAGAAACCACTAATTTAGAGAATTGCAAAATTGGGAATTGTATTTCAACCCAGAACAAAAACTGTGCTTTGACGGACACTAAATAACTTGACCAGCTAAAGCAATAATGACAGATTTGGATGAATATAAATTTGAGGCCTATTATTTAGGCGCTGGGTGACAGGTATACGTTTACGGACAGAATTAGACTTGGATCTGCACAGTAGCGTGTGTGTGAAGTTATTGAGAATTACCCTATCAGCACCTTGAATCTAATATACCCTTTTAGGGATAGATTTAAAGTAGGCCTGATACAGTAGAAACCACTAATTTAGAGAATTGCAAAATTGGGAATTGTATTTCAACCCAGAACAAAAACTGTGCTTTGACGGACACTAAATAACTTGACCAGCTAAAGCAATAATGACAGATTTGGATGAATATAAATTGGAGGCCTATTTTTTAGGTGCTGGGTGACAGGTATACGTTTACACACAGAATTAGACTTGGAATTGCACAGTAGCGTGTGTGTGAAGTTATTGAGAATAACCCTATCAGCACCTTGAATCTAATATACCCTTCTAGGGATAGATTTAAAGTAGGCCTGATACAGCAGAAACCACTAATTTAGAGAATTGCAAAATTGGGAATAGTATTTCAACCCTGAACAAAAATATATCCTTTGCCAGACAGCAGACAGTATTACAATTGGCTGGCCACAGCTGAAACACCAGATTTAGGGTACTGCTATTTTGGCAATTGTATTTCACCCCTCACTAAAATAGCAAGCACAGCCAAGCCCCATATGTAGGATATAGCCAAAAAATAACCACACTATTGATGGTTAAATGCACTTGGTGTGACAGCTTGCCCCATATGTAGGATATAGCCAAAAAACAACCACACTATTGATGGTTAAATGCACTTGTGACAGGCTCAGCTTGCCCCTGATGTAGTATATGGCCAAAAAATAACCACACTATTGATGGTTAAATGCACTTGATGACAGCTTGACCCTGATGTAGGATATAGCCAAAAAAGAACCACACTATTGATGGTTAAATGCACTTGGTGACAGGCTCAGCTTGCCCCTGATGTAGTATATGGCCAAAAAATAACCACACTATTGATGGTTAAATGCACTTGGTGACAGGCTCAGCTTGCCCCTGATGTAGTATATGGCCAAAAAATAACCACACTATTGATGGTTAAATGCACTTGATGACAGCTTGACCCTGATGTAGGATATAGCCAAAAAATAACCACACTATTGATGGTTAAATGTACTTGGTGGCAGCTTGTGCTGGCGCACCACAAGACACAAAATGGCCGCCGATCAACCCAGAAAAAAGTGAATGAAAAACGCTCTGGGCAGCCTAAAAACAGTGAGCTATTGAATAGCAGCAGTTCAATGATCCACAGCTGTAGATCGATCACTGAATGAAGTCTTTTGGAGCAGTTAATCGCTGCCTAATCTCGCCCTAACATCGCAGCTGCAACCTCTCCCTACACTTGTAACAGCAGAGTGACGTGCGGCGCTACGTGACCCAAGCTTATATAGAGGCTGGGTCACATTCTGCACTGGCCAATCACAGCCATGCCAATAGTAGGCATGGCTGTGATGGCCTCTTGGGGCAAGTAGTATGACGCTTGTTGATTGGCTTCTTTGCAGCCTTTCAAAAAGCGCCAAGAAAGCGCCGAACACCGAACCCGAACCCGGACTTTTACGAAAATGTAACACGGGTTCGGGTCCGTGTCACGGACACCCCAAAATTCGGTACGAACCCGAACTATACAGTTCGGGTTCGCTCATCCATATAGAAGACTCACAAGAAAACAAAAATCACTTATCTTGTCACAGAGCAGATACAGCAAATCCTTCTTTCTTTCCTTCCTTCCACTGAGCAAGATAGAAGCTATCACCCGCACAAGACACTGGGAAGGGGCGTAATTTAAACTCATACAAACGACCCTACCCAGTGCACTTGAAGGGAGGTGGATACAGCTCAACTCCAAAAAAAAAATACACATGCTGCTAAACTGGCAGACCTCCGCACATAACCTGAGCAGGGCATGACAGTACCCTCCCTTCTACGCGTGACCTCCGGACACCCCGGCCCAACTTTATCCAGGTGGGATCTGTGAAAAGCCCTCACCAGTCGGCTGGCACTAACATCCACAGCCGGAACCAACATCCTCTCCTCAGGGCCATATCCCCTCCAGTGTACCAGGTACTGAAGGGAACCCCGAAGAACCTGTGAGTCGAGTACCCTAGAGATCTCGAACTCTAAATTTCCATCAACCAGAACAGGGGGAGGAGGCAATGGCGGTTTCACCGGTTTCACATATTTCTTAAGTAAAGACCTGTGGAACACATCGTGGATCCTCCAGATCTGCGGAAGATCCAGACAAAACGCTACTGGATTGATCACCGCAGATATTTTTTAAGGTCCAATAAATCTTGGACCCAGTTTCCAAGATGATACTTTCAGTTTAATATTTTTAGTAGATAACCACACCAGATCACCCACAGACATACGTCTCTTGTCAGCCATTCGCTTGTACCTCTCACCCATCCTCTCCAAATTCACTTGAATCTTCCGCCAGATAGAGGACAAGGCAGAAGAAAATCTCTCCTCCTCTGGCATCCCAGAGGAACTAGTCTGAGAAAAGGTACCAAACTGAGGATGAAAACCGTGTGCGCCAAAAAATGGCGACTTACCCGTGGACTTCTGCCTACGGTTATTCAAAGCAAACTCTGCTAGTGATAAGAATGAGGACCAGTCCTCCTAGTTTTCAGCCACAAAGCACCTCAAGTACGTCTCCAGGTTTTGTTTAGTACGCTCTGTCTGTCCATTCGACTGCGGATGAAAAGCCGAAGAGAACGAAAGTTGGATACCAAGACGAGAGCAGAACGCCCTCCAAAATCTGGAAACAAACTGCGTGCCCCTATCAGAAACCACATCTGAGGGAATGCCATGTAATTTCACGATGTTATCCACAAAGACCTGAGCAAGAGTCTTAGCATTGGGCAGACTAGCTAACGATATAAAGTGAGCCATTTTACTGAAACGGTCAACAACCACCAAAATCACAGTTTTCCCAGAGGAACTTGGCAGATCAGTAATTAAGTCCAAGGACGAGATGGAATAGACAAAGGAAGAAGTGAACCAGAAGGTCGAGTGTGAGCAACCTTTGCCCGTGCACAGGTCTCACAAGCTGCTACGTAATCCTTAACACTCTTACGTAACCCGGGCCACCAGAACCTCCGGGAAATCAGATCAAAGGTGGACTTGCCACCAGGATGTCCCGCAAGGACAGTATCGTGATGTTCCTTGAATACCTTGTATCGCAATCCAGCAGGAACAAACAACCTACCTGGGGGACAAGAATCCGGAGCCTCCTCCTGGGCTCCCAATACCTTCATCTCCAACTCGGGTACAGAGCGGAAACAACCACCCCATCAGCCAAAATCGGAGCAGGATCCTCTGAATCACCTCCCCCAGGAGAACTACGAGACAATGCATCCGCCTTGACGTTTTTAACCCCCGGGCGAAAAAGTAACCACAAAGTTGAACCTAGTAAAGAACAGTGACCATCTAGCCTGTCTAGGATTCAGACGCTTGGCAGATTGCAGATAAGCCAAATTCTTATGATCCGTATATACTGTAACGGGATGAGATGCCCCCTCCAACCAGTGACGCCATTCCTCAAAGGCCAATTTGATGTCCAGCAATTCCCTATCTCCTACATCATAATTTCTCTCGGCGACCGAGAGCTTCTTGGAAAAAAAAGCACACGGACGCCACTTGCCAGGAGATGAACCCTGCGACAACACTGCTCCAACCCCCACCTCCGATGCATCCACCTCCACCACGTATGGCTGAGACACATCGGGCTGCATCAGAATGGGAGCAGACACAAAACATTCCTTAATAGCCGAAAAGGCCTGTAATGCCTCATCCTGCCAAGTCAACGCCTTTCTTAGTCATATAGGTCAGGGGTCTTACAATGGTAGAGTAGTTCAAGATAAATTTTCTATAATAATTGGTAAACCCCAAAAACCGCATCAAAGCTTTCTGATTCTCCGGTCGGTCCCATTGCAGAACCGCCCGGACCTTTTCGGGGTCCATACAAAAACCAGAGTCAGAAAGCAGGTAACCCAGAAACGGAAGCTCCTGAACAGTAAACACACATTTCTCCAATTTAGCATACAATTTATTCTCCTTAAGGATCGACAAAACCTGTCTCACGTGATCCTGATGAGTCTTCAGATCAGGAGAGTAAATTAAAATGTCATCCAAGTAAATTACAACGAACCTTCCCACAAAATGATGGAAAATGTCATTGACAAATCCCTGAAACACTGCTGGCGCATTAGTTAACCCAAAAGGCATAACCAGATTCTCAAAATGACCCTCGTGTGTGTTGAAGGCCGTTTTCCACTCATCCCCCTCCTTGATTCTGATCAGATTGTAGGCCACTCTCAAATCTAACTTGGAGAACACCTTGGCTCCAACAATTTGATCAAAAAGGTCAGAGATCAAGGGAAGGGGATACGGATCACGGACCGTAATGCGGTTCAATTCCCGGAAATCCAAACAGGGTCTAAGCGATCCATCCTTTTTCTTAACAAAGAATAACCCAACTGTGACCGGAGATTTAGATGGCCTAATATGACCCTTTGCCAAACTCTCGGCAATATACTTCCGCATGACCTCTCTTTCGGCAATCATATTCACGATGAGGAGGCAATTCCTGAGCCCCACCTTCCGAAAATACATCCGCAAAATCTGAGAGATACTGGGGTAAAACCGTAGTAGACACCCCAGAGATAGAGGCACTAAGACAATTGTCCGAACAAAATTCACTCCAACCAATGATCTGCCTTGCCTGCCAATCTATAGTAGGGTTATGTTTTATCAACCATGGTAACCCTAAGACCATAGGAGCGGGCAAGTCCTTCATGACAAAGCAAGAGATGATCTCAACATGTAAATCACCCACCCTTAACTGAATACCATGAGCTATATGAGTTAGACTCCTTTGAGAAAGAGGGGAAGAATCGATTGCGAACACCGGAATCTCTCTTTCTGAGGTGCAAGTACTTAGGCCCAGATTTTGAAGAAAAAGATAATCAATAAGGTTTACCCCAGCACCACAATCAAGGAATACTTCAAAATAAAATTTTCTTGAGTCTAGCGCCACCATAGCTGGAAGGAGAAAACGAGTATTGCAGGGAGATTGCATACTTGCTTGCTCCGGCAGCCCATTCACACTACCAAGAGTCAATGATGTTTTTTTTTCTCTTTATGTAAACCTCTTTGTGGTTCTTTATCATCAACACCCGATTTAACAAAAGGACAAGCATAAACAAAATGACCACTTTCCCCACAGTAATAACATAGCTTATGCAAACTCCTAAAGTTCCTATTACCAGAACGGAACAACACCTGACCCAGCTGCATGGGTTCCTCCCCTACCCCAGAATTACATGTCATAATACTCTGGGGAATTGGTGGGATGAAACCACTCACAGAAGGGATCCCTCGCGTGGAGGGGACCTTACACCTCTCTCTAATGCGTCTATCTAACCGTACTGCCAAAGACATAGCATTCTCCAATGTATCCAGATACTCATGAAAAGCGAGGGCATCTTTTAATCTCTCAGACAATCCCTGACAAAACTGACTACGAAGCGCGGGGTCATTGCACCCAGACTCCGTAGCCCATCTCCTAAACTCAACACAATACACCTCTGCAGAATGTTCTCCTTGTAATAAAGTACGCAACTTAGATTCTGCCATCGAGACCCGATCTGGGTCATCATAAATTAATCCCAAGGCTTTAAAAAATTCATCCACCGACCAGAGGGCCAGAGAACCGGTCGGCAGAGAAAAGGCCCAGGACTGCGCGTCCCCTTTAAGCAGGGAAATGTTTATCCCTACTCTCTGACTCTCATCACCAGATGAAGACGGCCGCAGCTGAAAAGACAACTTGCATGACTCTCTAAAGCGGATAAAATCATCCACACCCCCAGAAAACCAATCAGGGAGAGCAACCTTAGGTTCAATGCTGGACTGACTCCCACCAGCGGAGCCATGAAGCAGAAAATTCAGACAAAGTGAAACTGCATTGCGGAGGTCAGCTACCTACCAAGGTAACTCCTGCATGCGATCAACCAACGAATCAATTGACTCCATCTCAAAGCTGCTGAGAAATAGCAGTCTAGGTTTTGGCGGGTTATATTGTCACGCTGGACAGGATACAAGATACCACAGAAATCCACAAACAAGTGTCTAGGCCAGAAGCTGGGGATAAAGGTCACCTCCTAACAAATTCCTACCAGCTCTCCCTAGAATTCTTCTGTGCCCACGTTCAGACCCTAGAGGTGGGAATAAACATGTCCCTGTGCCTAAGGCTGAAGATTCCCTAAAATCCCTAAGATGGTGACAGGGGGAAAGAGACAGCTTGCTTCCTCAGACCTGGAGGAGGCAGGCGTCTCTCTAACAGCCTAGACAGAACACACACAAGAAAACAAAACCAACTTATCTTGTCACAGAGCAGATACAGCAGATACAGCAAATCCTTCTTTTCTTCCTTCCTTCCACTGAGCAAGATAGAAGCTATAACCAGCACAGGACACTGGGAAGGGGCGTAATTTAAACTCATACAAACGACCCCCCCCCAGTGCACCTGAAGGGAGGCGGATACAGCTCAACTCCAAAACAAAAAAAAAAACTACACACGTGCTGCTAACCTGGCAGACCTCCGCACATAACCTGAGCAGGGCATGACACTACCATTTAAGAATTATGGTGGCCACTATGCTATTGGGAACTTTCAGTGCAGCAAAAATCTTTTTGTACCCTTCTCCAGATCTCTGCCTCTACACAATGATGTCTCTGGGCTCTATCAAAGTAATGGATCTGAATACTTATGTCCACATGAAATGTTAGTTTTTCTTTTTTAATAAATTTGCAAGCATTTTTACAATTCTATTTTTATTATTTTTATTAAGAGAGACTAAGTGCAAAATGAAGGCTGAAAACATTTTTTATTGTTTTTAATACGAGGCCGGAAAATAACAAAAAATGAAAGGGTCTGCAGACTTTCTGAATGCATTGTATATTGCATTTTGATCTTGCTTATTTTAACTCTATAGTAGTAAGCAAATGTCTCTATTCATGGAAATATTTCATTGCCCTTATGTTGCCTTTCAATCTATATTTTCATTTAACCAAATGAGCATACATTTTAACTGTTAGCAGTGGCAAGCAAATGTGCCTGTGTATATTTTGTACTCAGTAGTTATTTGCATAGTTTGATCAGTCTAGAAAAATAAATTGTGGCTTTTTCTACATTATCTCCCATTACATATTTATTAACCACTTCCTGCATCAAGTCCTGCATTTAAATTGCTAATCGTGATGTATAGGCAAACAAATTAATGGGAGAATGGCCTCTGTAGTTTCAGAAATGTTGCATTAATCAATAGTACAGGTGAATATAAGAATTTTTGTAATACACAGTACCTTGTCAGAGAAAAATGCATACATGAAGACAATAATCTGTAATGCAGTTTTTTAGTGAAATTTTTATTAGACTTTTTTGATGTGCAAAAAAAGAAAATGTCTTGGGCTTTTAAGTGCTTTGCCTCAGGCTTTTACTCTTGGCAAGTGACCTAATCCCTGCAATACCCAGAATTGTGTTTACCAGGGTTCACCCTTTACACAGAAAGTCCATATAATCATTAAGGCCCCTTTATGATAATTTTTAATACTTTAGGTAGGCTGTTAAAATACTTCAGAATTTTATTATGCACATGCTCGCATTTATTAAATAAACATCACAAAACAATAAAAAGCATATATAAAAAAAGGTAATAATAATATATATATATATATATATATATATATCACACATTGAAAAAGGAATATCAACATGTAATGAGTGCTAACCATAGTCAATTGTTGGTCCCAAACATCAGGACCAAAGCTTACTCCACCCTTCGTATTATAGCCACATTTGATAAAGCTCACCAACAGGTCCGTGAGATTCTGCAGAGTCACTGATCAATTCTTCAGTTTGATCCAAATATTGGGTCATCTATACCAGACCGTCCATTATGTATCGGCGTAGCTCCAATTTGCGTGACCATTTGGTGCACAGCTTGTAAACACATCCCACGTCTGGTACATGGTTAAAAAACAAAGGAACTTTTCCCTGTGGCTCCTGTATAATATGTGGCAACATAATGAAAGGTGATAGATTTAGCATCCATTGCTTTATTAGGTGTACCTCAGTGGGCATAGTATACCTTATTACCTGCAGGTGTGGCCTGCAATATGTAGGCAAGACCAAACGTGAGCTGAGGAGGAGAATAGGGGAACATCTGTCCGATATTCACAATTTGCAGGACACAACCGTGGCACGTCATGTGAGTGACGTGCATGATGGGAACCCTGATGTTTTGCAAGTCTAAGGGATTGTACTGATTAATAGATCCATTTGCGGCGGAGATATTGATACACTCTTATTCCGCAAGGAAGCGATGTGGATTTTTAAGTTGCAAACTGTTCATCCGAAGGGCCTTAATGAGTCCATCTCATATGCTTGCTTCATTTAATATTATATCTGAGCAGGTATTTGGGGGTTTCATGTAGACGTTGTCTGATGTCACCTTGTGAGTGGTGTGGATTATTGTCTTGGTTGTCCGTGTTACAGCTTTCCGAGAGATGTTATGATATTTTTGATTGATCTCCCCTGATGGGTTTTTACCTATATCCACATCGGCACTGGGCGACGGACATATCGCAGCAGTTTTCGATTCCCCCATACAGTAGCGTTATGTGCGCAAACTTTAGGGAGTGTCATATCTTACCTGGGTGTCCGACGGGTCAGGGGGCGGATGTCAGCTGACGCGCTCTTCTCTGATTCACTGAGACACTAGCACACACCTCTCTCTAGGCGGGGCTTTTGTAATATCTTATTGGCGTTCGTTCGGCTGTCATAGCGCCAGAGCCTTAACACGCAACAGTGTGGGTCATTTTTTCCCTTTACAGGTTATCTAAAGAGAGACTTTTTGCTCCTGATGACACGGGGCATAACATGTCACATAGAAACGCATTGAGCCGTTGATCTCTATGTAGGACACGGTTCTTTAGGCAGTGTGCATGTATGTTTGAGGCAGCTCAATAGCTGGTCAGAACGTAAGTGTGGATACGATCTGAGATCTAGTCCCACTGCAGTTTATGCAAGAGTGGGGGTGCAGACTTAGGCTATACCATATATAGCAGAGTGTGTGATTTGGTGTCGATACAGACTAAAGACTCCAAACAGGCCATCCACCATTAATACACTCCAACTGCTAGGCTGCACAGATACTTGCAGCATTGCAATTAGTGCACCTTAGCCTACTTTAACCACTTAAGGACCACAGGTTTATACCCCCCTAAAGACCAGGCCCTTTTTTACAAATCGGCACTCCACAACTTTAGCTGTTTATTGCTCGGTCATGCAACTTACCACCCAAATGAATTTTACCTCCTTTTCTTCTCACTAATAGAGCTTTCATTTGGTGGTATTTCATTGCTGCTGACATTTTTACTTTTTTTGTTATTAATCGAAATTTAACGATTTTTTTGCAAAAAAATGACATTTTTCACTTTCAGTTGTAAAATTTTGCAAAAAAAAACCACATCCATATATAAATTTTGCTCTAAATTTATTGTTCTACATGTCTTTGATAAAAAAAAAATGTTTGGGTAAAAAAAAAATGGTTTGGGTAAAAGTTATAGCGTTTACAAACTATGGTACAAAAATGTGAATTTCCGCTTTTTGAAGCAGCTCTGACTTTCTGAGCACCTGTCATGTTTCCTGAGGTTCTACAATGCCCAGACAATACAAACACCCCACAAATGACCCCATTTCGGAAAGTAGACACCCTAAGGTATTCGCTGATGGGCATAGTGAGTTCATAGAACTTTTTATTTTTTGTCACAAGTTAGCGGAAAATTATGATTTTTTTTTTTCTTACAAAGTCTCATATTCCACTAACTTGTGACAAAAAATAAAAGCTTCCATGAACTCACTATGCCCATCAGCGAATACCTTGGGATGTCTTCTTTCCAAAATGGGGTCACTTGTGGGGTAGTTATACTGCCCTGGCATTCTAGGGGCCCAAATGTGTGGTAAGGAGTTTGAAATCAAATTCTGTAAAAAATGACCAGTGAAATCCGAAAGGTGCTCTTTGGAATATGGGCCCCTTTGCCCACCTAGGCTGCAAAAAAGTGTCACACGTGTGGTATCTCCGTATTCAGGAGAAGTTGGGGAATGTGTTTTGGGGTGTCATTTTACATATACCCATGCTGGGTGAGAGAAATATCTTGGCAAAAGACAACTTTGTATAAAAAAATGGTAAAAGTTGTCTTTTGCCAAGATATTTCTCTCACCCAGCATGGGAATATGTAAAATGACACCCCAAAACACATTCCCCAACTTCTCCTGAATACGGAGATACCACATGTGTGACACTTTTTTGCAGCCTAGGTGGGCAAAGGGGCCCATATTCCAAAAAGCACCTTTCGGATTTCACTGGTCATTTTTTACAGAATTTGATTTCAAACTCCTTACCACACATTTGGGCCCCTAGAATGCCAGGGCAGTATAACTACCCCACAAGTGACCCCATTTTGGAAAGAAGACACCCCAAGGTATTCGCTGATGGGCATAGTGAGTTCATGGAAGTTTTTATTTTTTGTCACAAGTTAGTGGAATATGAGACTTTGTAAGAAAAAAAAAAAAAAAAAAATCATCATTTTCCGCTAACTTGTGACAAAAAATAAAAACTTCCATGAACTCACTATGCCCATCAGCGAATACCTTGGGATGTCTTCTTTCCAAAATGGGGTCACTTGTGGGGTAGTTATACTGCCCTGGCATTCTAGGGGCCCAAATGTGTGGTAAGGAGTTTGAAATCAAATTCTGTAAAAAATGGCCAGTGAAATCCGAAAGGTGCTCTTTGGAATATGGGCCCCTTTGCCCACCTAGGCTGCAAAAAAGTGTCACACATCTGGTATCGCCGTACTCAGGAGAAGTTGGGGAATGTGTTTTGGGGTGTCATTTTACATATACCCATGCTGGGTGAGAGAAATATCTTGGTCAAATGCCAACTTTGTATAAAAAAATGGGAAAAGTTGTCTTTTGCCAAGATATTTCTCTCACCCAGCATGGGTATATGTAAAATGACACCCCAAAACACATTCCCCAACTTCTCCTGAATACGGAGATACCACATGTGTGACACTTTTTTGCAGCCTAGGTGGGCAAAGGGGCCCATATTCCAAAGAGCACCTTTCGGATTTCACTGGTCATTTTTTACAGAATTTGATTTCAAACTCCTTACCACACATTTGTGCCCCTAGAATGCCAGGGCAGTATAACTACCCCACAAGTGACCCCATTTTGGAAAGAAGACACCCCAAGGTATTCGCTGATGGGCATAGTGAGTTCATGGAAGTTTTTCTTTTTTGTCACAAGTTAGTGGAATATAAGACTTTGTAAGAAAAAAAAAAAAATCATCATTTTCCACTAACTTGTGACAAAAAATATAAAATTCTAGGAAATCGCCATGCCCCTCATGGAATACCTTGGGGTGTCTCCTTTCCAAAATGGGGTCACTTGTGGGGTAGTTATACTGCCCTGGCATTTTCCAGGGGCCCTAATGTGTGGTAAGTAGGTAAATGACCTGTGAAATCCGAAAGGTGCTCTTTGGAATATGGGCCCCTTTGCCCACCTAGGCTGCAAAAAAGTGTCACACATGTGGTATCGCCGTATTCAGGAGAAGTTGGGGAATGTGTTTTGGGGTGTCATTTTACATATACCCATGCTGGGTGAGAGAAATATCTTGGCAAAAGACAACTTTTCCCATTTTTTTATACAAAGTTGGCATTTGACCAAGATATTTATCTCACCCAGCATGGGTATATGTAAAATGACACCCCAAAACACATTCCCCAACTTCTCCTGAGTACGGCGATACCAGATGTGTGACACTTTTTTTGCAGCCTAGATGCGCAAAGGTGCCCAAATTCCTTTTAGGAGGGCATTTTTAGACATTTGGATACCAGACTTCTTCTCACGCTTTGGGGCCCCTAGAATGCCAGGGCAGTATAAATACCCCACATGTGACCCCATTTTGGAAAGAAGACACCCCAAGGTATTCAATGAGGGGCATGGCGAGTTCATAGAATTTTTTTTTTTTTTGGCACAAGTTAGCGGAAATTGATATTTTTTTATTTTTTTCTCACAAAGTCTCCCTTTCCGCTAACTTGGGACAAAAATTTCAATCTTTCATGGACTCAATATGCCCCTCACGGAATACCTGGGGGTGTCTTCTTTCCGAAATGGGGTCACATGTGGGGTATTTATACTGCCCTGGCATTCTAGGGGCCCTAAAGCGTGAGAAGAAGTCTGGAATATAAATGTCTAAAATATTTTACGCATTTGGATTCCGTGAGGGGTATGGTGAGTTCATGTGAGATTTAATTTTTTGACACAAGTTAGTGGAATATGAGACTTTGTAAGAAAAAAATAATAATTTCCGCTAACTTGGGCCAAAAAAATGTCTGAATGGAGCCTTACAGAGGGGTGATCAATGACAGGGGGGTGATCAATGACAGGGGGGTGATCAATGACAGGGGGGTGATCAGGGAGTCTATATGGGGTGATCACCCCCCTGTCATTGATCACCCCCCTATAAGGCTCCATTCAGATGTCCGTATGTGTTTTGCGGATCCGATCAATGTATCCGTGGATCCGTAAAAATCATACGGACATCTGAATGCAGCCTGACAGGGGGGGGGTGATCAATGACAGGGGCGGTGATCAATGACAGGGGGGTGATCAGGGAGTCTATATGGGGTGATCACCCCCCCTGGAAGGCTCCAGGGAGACGCATGTATGTGTTTTGCGGATACGATCCATCTATCAGTGGATCCGTAAAAATCATGCGGACGTCTGAATGGAGCTTTACAGGGGTGTGATCAATGACAGGGGGGTGATGAGAGAGTCTATATGGGGTGATCACCACAGTCATTGATCACGCCCCTGTAAGGCTCCATTCAGACGTCCGTATGCGTTTTGCGGATCCGATCCATCTATCAGTGGATCCGTAAAAATCATGCGGACGTCTGAATGGAGCTTTACAGGGGGGTGATCAATGACAGGGGGGTAATCAATGACAGGGGGGTGATCAGGGAGTCTATATGGGGTGATCACCACAGTCATTGATCACGCCCCTGTAAGGCTCCATTCAGACGTCCGTGTGCGTTTTGCGGATCCGATCCATCTATCAGTGGATCCGTAAAAATCATGCAGACGTCTGAATGGAGCTTTACAGGGGTGTGATCAATGACAGGGGGGTGATGAGGGAGTCTATATGGGGTGATCAACACAGTCATTGATCACGCCCCTGTAAGGCTCCATTCAGACGTCCATGTGCGTTTTGCGGATCCGATCCATCTATCAGTGGATCCGTAAAAATCATGCGGACGTCTGAATGGAGCTTTACAGGGGGGTGATCAATGACAGGGGGGTAATCAATGACAGGGGGGTGATCAGGGAGTCTATATGGGGTGATCACCACAGTCATTGATCACGCCCCTGTAAGGCTCCATTCAGACGTCCGTGTGCGTTTTGCGGATCCGATCCATCTATCAGTGGATCCGTAAAAATCATGCAGACGTCTGAATGGAGCTTTACAGGGGTGTGATCAATGACAGGGGGGTGATGAGGGAGTCTATATGGGGTGATCAACACAGTCATTGATCACGCCCCTGTAAGGCTCCATTCAGACGTCCATGTGCGTTTTGCGGATCCGATCCATCTATCAGTGGATCCGTAAAAATCATGCGGACGTCTGAATGGAGCTTTACAGGGGTGTGATCAATGACAGGGGGGTAATCAATGACAGGGGGGTGATCAGGGAGTCTATATGGGGTGATCAGGGGCTAATAAGGGGTTAATAAGTGACGGGGGGGTGTAGTGTAGTGTAGTGGTGCTTGGTGCTACTTTACTGAGCTACCTGTGTCCTCTGGTGGTCGATCCAAACAAAGGGGACCACCAGAGGACCAGGTAGCAGGTATATTAGACGCTGTTATCAAAACAGCGTCTAATATACCTGTTAGGGGTTAAAAAAAACACATCTCCAGCCTGCCAGCGAACGATCGCCGCTGGCAGGCTGGAGATCAACTCTCTTACCTTCCATTCCTGTGAGCGCGCGCGCCTGTGTGCGCGCGTTCACAGGAAATCTCGGCTCACGCGAGATGACGCCAATCGGCGTTAGTGTGACCTGGGAGCGCCGCAGAAATGACGCCTTTCGGCGTTAGTGTGACGGTAAGTGGTTAAATATATGTACCATGTCCTTATTCCTTGTCCTGCATTTAATTAGCATCAATGTGCTAGCAGGATTAGGATCTAGTCCAGACTGTTTTAGCTGTAGCGGGTCAATAATCATCCCTGACTACACCAGCTCAGTCTGGTGCCTGAAAGTCACGAAAGTGATACACAGATTTTCCCATTTTAGTCAGTTATTAATAAATACTTTATTATTTTCTTTTAAATGCGTTCTTCAGGCAGTGATACATATATATATATATCACTACCAATACTATCATCTTGTTAGTGCTACCTTTTGGAAGGAGCTCCCTATGAGTCAATGTCTGACTTTTTAGCAAGACTTGGGGCATGGCAAAATAGTCCCACCACATATTCATCCAAAGACAACTTTTTGGGGCCTTTGCCTCTCATCACGGCAGAGTTGGATTCTGGCTGGTGAGATATGGATGAATATTTGGCTTGGTTATTTTCTAATTTTAATGTTCAAAAAATTCAGACATTGACTCATAGGGAGCCACTTCAAGAAGGCACCACTAACATGCAAGTTCTCTTTCTGTGGGAGATACCGCTTTGTATGCTCCCTTCTCATGGAGCATAGCCACTAAGGGGGTCATCTATTAAGACCGGCGTTTTAGACCAATGCCGATCTAAATGTAAGTACTGAACTGCCAAAATAAATTTATTTGGAGCGGACCTACCATTGCAGTTGCAGCGTGCAGGAATAGAGGATTTCCTTTCAAGCCTTTTTTGAAATTCTGTTGCCCATGATATCTGCTACTCCCCAATCCAATGTACATTGAAACTAAAACAAACTCTTCAGACATGCTTTCAACTTGGTCTATGGTATCCCTTCGACTATTGTTCCTATGCTGCCTACACTGCTTTATTTTGGATGTTTCTACTTTAAGTGCATTAGTGAGTATGCTGCCACTGAGATGATACTCTGTTGAAATTAAGAATAATGCTTGTTGTGAAGATTCATACAATCATGGCATATATCAAAACATCCAGATAATTGTCTAAGTAATTAATTTTGACTTACTCCGATATGAAAGGGTTATTCTGGTAATTTAAAGTTATCCCCTATGCACAGGATAGGGAATAACTATTAGACTGGTTGAGGATTTCTTGCTGGATCATGAGAATGGGGACCCCATACCCCACAGGGTTAGGTTAAGAATGCACTAATCTGCACCATTCATCTCTATGGCACCTCCAGAAATATCTAAGTATTGTACTTGGAATTGTATCTCTGGCAGTCTCATACAGATGAATGGAATAGCAGTGTGCATGCTCGATCTGGTGCTCAAGATTAGGTCCCTGTTCTCAAGATCGGTGGAGGTCCCAGCAGTAGGACCTCTACCGATCTAAAAGTTATCCACTATCCGGTGAATAGAGGATAACTTCAAATTACCAGATACTCCTTTAATTACCTGTACAATTATCAGAACATATGTGGTATAGCTGAATAAGTATATTTTAGTACACTTATCAGGCCACAAAGGCCTTGTGTCATGCATCTATAAATCCTATATCCCTGACATTTGGTCTGTTTATAGATTCTTTGTGTGATATAGTATCATACATTTTAACTGTAACATTGTATAGGGATAGAATATGTGTGACAGAACCATCTGTCTGTGTAATTGTATTGTATGTTATGTGATGGTACCCAAATAGCTAATTTTATTGTATTTGTGTATTCTGAGTGCTATTCACCTAATGATATGCACTCAGACTTGAGCTATCTGGGAATATGTTAAATGTCTGTGTTTGCTGTGAGGGTGTGACATTGTGTGTTTGGGTGGTGATTCCTGTCCTGTTGTTCCCACATGTGTATTGGTGATTTCCCTTTGTCCTGAGAGATAATTGAATTGCTCCTCGGGTGTCTCCAGGGCAGAGAGGAGGAAACCATGATGCATTGTGGGGATGTGTTGTGTCTGTGTATCCTGAGTGCTACGTATCTGTCCTGTGTCACAGTCTTCCTTCTGGTCCCCTAGGGGCGTGTACACCAGATGGGGACCTGCATAAATACGGGCGGGTAGCCTTCAATAAAGTGTTCCTGTTTTTACACTCAACATAGAGCCTCGCCTCATGTGTGTGGGGATTGCTATACTTGTATACTCCCCTGGCTATTACTCCTAGCTCTTGTAAGAGCTGTTCCTTTTCCTGGTTCCTGTGGTGGTATCGGTGTCGAGCGGAGTGCTTGGAGTCCTCGGGAGGCACTGGGAGAATTTATCAACGGAGGTACCCGGTCGGGGTGCTAGGAGATCCGTTACATTGGTGGCAAGCGGCGGGATCGTTCCCACAGCCAGAAGGACAGCTACAGGAGACACCATTCCCTGGAATTACAATTTGAGGGCAACGCATGTCCCAGTACAGCGACCCTGACAGCAGCAGGATGGAACCAGCAGTGGCATACGATGAGGAAGACCTGGATGGCCGGGATGCATTAAGGAAAGGCATCTGGTACCAGGCCCTGGACAATGTACAATACCAGCGAGACGAGAGTCTCCCCAGTGAAGAGCAGCGATTGCAGAAGCAAGTGGCCCTGCGGATGCCCTTCCTGGGAGAGCAGCCCCTGGAGGAATGGGTGAAGGAACTAAAGCATCGGGTATGGCAGGAGCTATGGCTGGAGGATGCCTACCAGGCACTCTGGTGGTATATGGCACAGTATATACCCTGGACAGCTGAGCATGACAAGCCGGAGGGAGAGGAGTTTGATGGTCATGGCTTGTTATGGGAGTCCTTTGCAGAGCCTGACTTCGGGAGCCCTGCACAGTCCAGACTTCAGGACATTTTCTACGAGAGGGAGGCTAGGCAGGATTGGGATGACCCCCATGAGGTAGAGAAAGACCTGGCTCACCTAGCAACCCTGGAGTGGGAACTGGAGCAGGACTACAGAGATCTCTTCCACTTCATTGGGAAGGCTCAGCAGGACAGCAAGAAGTCAGACTCAGGTCCAGAGCCCTTCAGCTGGGAGGTTATTGTGGATGTTTACTGGGAAGAACCCCAGGTGGCCAGTGGAGATGGGACCGAGGTCTCTCCACTGCTCCTGCAGGGAATTGGGAGCCCAGTCTCCATTCCCCAGCGGCAGGCTGAGTTACAGGGGGCAGAGACAGTCAGTCCTGTCCCCCAGCGGCAGAGTGTCCTACAAGGAACAGAGAGCCCAGTCTCCTTTCCCCAGCAACAGGACACTGTATTGGGAGCGGTAACAGTCGGTCTCCCTCCCAGAGGCTGGAAGTATGTATGGGAGAGGAGCTTGTTACCCCCTCTCCCTATTGGCAGTGTGAATTGCAGGAAATTGGGAGCCCAGTCTCCATTCCCCAGCGGCTGGGTGAGTTACAGGGAATTGGGAGCCCAGTCTCCATTCCCCAGCGGCCGTGTGATTTATTGGGAATTGGGAGCCCAGTCTCCATTCCCCAGCGGCCGTGTGATTTATTGGGAATTGGGAGCCCAGTCTCCATTCCCCAGCGGCAGGCGGAGTTACAGGGGGCAGAGACAGTCGGTCCTGTCCCCCAGTGGCAGAGTGTCCAGCAGGGAATAGAGAGCCCAGTCTCCTTTCCCCAGCAGCAGGACACTGTATTGGGAGCGGAGACGGTCGGTCGCCCTCCCCAGCGGCTGGAAGTATGTATGGGAGAGGAGCTCATTACCCCCTCTCCCCAGCGGCAGCTTAACGCACCAGGGGGAGACAGTAAGTCCCACAACAGTGCAGATGGGACCGTGGTCTCTGCACTTACAGCACAGGGGGTAGGGACAGTCGGTCTCCCCCTCCAGCAGCAGAGCTGGGTATCAAAAGGGGAGACAGTAGGTCTCCCCCTCCAACAACCAGGCTCCAACCAGGCTTCTTCCGTGGTAGCGCTGGCACCAGGGCAGAGTACCACTGATCCCTGCCCACAAAGCAACCTCCACTCCAAGCCAGGGAGCAACACAGAGACCGGGAGTACCAGCTACCAATATAACCTTGGTGGACTCACTGGACAGAGACAGGCTACCAAATTCAACAGGTCCAGTATTTGGTTGTGGGTGGGCTGCCAGACTAACTCAGGTACCGACCGGCGTGAGGTCAGGTATCTGGTTAGTCTTCCCTGGGAGGGGGAGATGTGTGGCGAAACCAACCTCGCCACTGGGTTTTGGAGGGGCCTGGTTGCCAGCCTCTTGCCCCAGGATTATGGGCCCTCTCATCAGCCCATGCAAAACTTAAACCCCATGGTGATTTGACTGTGTCTGTGGCATCTAAGTGCTCAGATCCAAGCCATATGGGGACATGTGGGGTTTTGAGGTGTGTGACAGAACCATCTGTCTGTGTAATTGTATTGTATGTTATGTGACCCAGATAGCTAATTTTATTGTATTTGTGTATTCTGAGTGCTATTCACCTAATGATATGCACTCAGACTTGAGCTATCTGGGAATATGTTAAATGTCTGTGTTTGCTGTGAGGGTGTGACATTGTGTGTTTGGGTGGTGATTCCTGTCCTGTTGTTCCCACATGTGTATTGGTGATTTCCCTTTGTCCTGAGAGATAATTGAATTGCTCCTCGGGTGTCTCCAGGGCAGAGAGGAGGAAACCATGATGCATTGTGGGGATGTGTTGTGTCTGTGTATCCTGAGTGCTACGTATCTGTCGTGTGTCACAGTCTTCCTTCTGGTCCCCTAGGGGCGTGTACACCAGATGGGGACCTGCATAAATACGGGCGGGTAGCCCTCAATAAAGTGTTCCTGTTTTTACACTCAACATAGAGCCTCGTCTCATGTGTGTGGGAATTGCTATACTTGTATACTCCCCTGGCTATTACTCCTAGCTCTTGTAAGAGCTGTTCCTTTTCCTGGTTCCTGTGGTGGTATCGGTGTCGAGCGGAGTGCTTGGAGTCCTCGGGAGGCACTGGGAGCATTTATCAACGGAGGTACCCGGTCGGGGTGCTAGGAGATCCGTTACAATATGTATGTCTGTTTTTAACCTTAATTCTTGCAAAGCATTTTTGTTGCTGATTATATAGTGTAAATGAAATTTTATATACTCTAAATTATATTCTGTAAAATAAATATACTGTAAGTATATATGATGAAAATATGTTTCTGACTAATCAAGTCCTCATGAATATCCAAATTATAATTTTTGGGTCCAATTTATAGTTTTTTAGAAATTGGTTTTATAAATACCATATTTTTGCCCATACACTCAACTGCTTATATACGGTTAAAATAGATGGTTTATAATGCCTGTTGTGTCCTACTCATGTGAGTCAAGCACATATCAAACATCCCTGGAAATATGTCCAATAGTAATGAACATTTCTTTCCAATAATTGCCTACTTGTTAGCTGCATTTACAGGCAGCAATCATCAAGGCTCTATTGGGCCATACAGTTTATTGGTTTATAGTCAGCAATTCCTTGGCTACACAGGGCGAGGTGCTGCTGGTGGATGAGGATTTTATGTGCCACATGAAAGGTGTGTTCCCCACACAACTAACAAGCGTTTGCTTGTTTGTCTGCACCTTTACATAGGGCAAGAATTTTGCTCATGCCTAATAATTGTCCCTATCCTTGGCTCATGCAAAAGGGCCTTCAGATTGTGCATGTCCGATCCATCCAATGCTAATGAAAATGGTTCCATATAGACAAAGGAAGAGGTAATGCTTCAAAGCAATATCTGTCATAATCCTTGCTTCCAATAACTCAGTCGTTACTCTTTAAAAATGTTGAATCAAAAGACTGTTATGTTTTATTTGATGCATTTTTATTGCTATTAACTGTTTTGCATAAATCTATACTGTTCGTCATTATTTCACCATTTTCATAACCTTTTTTAAGCACTGTACTTTTGTATATTAAATCTTAAAAAATGAATGTTTGTCCTTACCTACAACTTTGAAAATAAAAAGTATTGCTTAGTTCTGTTAAACCCTGCCCTGTGCTAGAGTGCACAGTGTGTGCCTTTGTGTACTTGTGTATTAATGAGTGGTGGTGATGGTTTGTGCAGTCCATGTGTGGACTGGTTTTGGAGGTGTGCTTAATTTTTTAGCCTTATACGAAATGTGTATGTGAGAAGGAGTATGGAAAATTGACCCCTTCTGCTGCACATGACAATACCTTTAAGTCTGACTATATGCAACCATCCAGTCTTCAAATAAATATTGAATATACATTGGAAATGTATAGTCATCATATCTGTGTCATGGCTGAGGATGAGGAATACCCTCAGCCGTGCGGTATCAGCAGATGGAGTGGTCGCTGCTCGACCAGGACAACAGGATTAGGGAGCTGGTGACCTCCTAATCGCATCCCTAACCTGACCCTGACTCCTAGCTACATGAACCGACCTTGATGGTAGGAGGGCTCATGCTCCGGAACCTAGAAGTCCCTGCTAGCCCTCAAGATGGCCCTAAACTAGGAGCTGGGTAGACAGCCCGTTCCTCCTGGAAACGGAGGAACAGGAGTCTAAGGTGGCCAGGTAACACAGACAAAGAAACATAAACAGACATATGGCAGTGACAGGTAAGTGAGCCTAGTACCACACTTACCTGCCACAGACACACAACCTGGAACCCAAGTGCTGCTGTCCAGAAACACCAAAGACAGAGCACACAACACACATCACAGGAAACCAGGAAACCATATGCTGCAATAAGAAACGACCAAACAAACATCTACCACACACCATACATGAAGTAAACACACATCTTCATAAACATAGTGAATCACAATTTATGACCACAAGGGTGGCCCTCACTGGCAGATGGAAATGTGACCAGGAGAGTTCCTCCAGCTTACAACAAGGCTGGAGTACCCCTCAGACATCATGTCTTAACTGAGGCTTTATAGCCCATGCAGCCACACCCACAATCGGACACACCCAGTGCACACACACACTAGGAAGGAAGTTAACCCTTCCAAGCCAGGGAAGGGAAAACACACACTTAAAGGAGAAGTGTCCAAAACACGAGACACTGTGGCTGTTGCCGCAAGCAACGACATGGGTGGCACTCATGTCCTGGGAGTCAGCCCGAAGGCCGGGACACTGCCACCACATGTACACAACGACTAAACGTTGCCACGGACAACCACAGAGAGGGGAAGATGTCAGTGCACACCAAACATAAGACAGAGTGCACACAGACATACATAAGTGCATACATACAGACACACAAACTCCAAAGGGACCGCACACATACCTGTTGTCCGCGGCAACCGCACTTGAGGCAAACTACATCAAGCCCCAAGCTGCGGTTGAAACAACAACCCAAACCGCGGGCAACTGTATGCGGCTCCCAAGGAGTCACGGCCAGAACCGTGGCCGTGACACTCTGGTGCTCCATGCTGGACATATGGTGCCTTCATTCATGCCCAAGTATCTGGTCAGCCAACTTCATCTCCACAAAATCGTCTTAAACTTGTTCATGGAGCTGCAGTCAGCAAGCCTAAGACATTCTTCCTCCCCTCGACTGCCCTGGGATGAGCCAATACTGATGATTTCCTAGAGCAGTGGAGATGGGAAGTGTGTCTTAAGCCTGCTATTACATGCAGCGATCTCCTCCGCATCATGGGAAGGATCGATCATTATGCCATCGCTCGTCACCAGGACGTCTAGTGGTTTGCCGTGGCAGATCATAATTAGACAACATGATCTGCCGCCAGCAAGTATTTGCTCATTCATTGGGCAATCGGCAGCAGTATTACTGTCACGGATGGTGTTGCAGAAAGCTGGAACTTATAAATAAACATCCGACTGGCTTGATCCCAAACTAAGGATCATATGGGTGAGCCCTATAAAACCCCTAGAGCTCTCCCTTACTGCTATGCCCATGCAAAGATCTTTATGGTAGACGATTGCATGCCCTCGTACCTTATACTATGTGACACCTGAAAACCCTATAATAGTGAGGGGACACGACCACCGGCTCCCTGCACTTAATACGGACGGAGTCAGGGTCACCTACAATCAAGCCAGCAAGAAACACAAATAAAGGAAACAGACTTATCTGAGGAATCAGGAGAAGCAGCCTCCAGCAGTGAACACAATCCTGGGAGAAGGAAAGGAGATTAGAAAGTGAAACCAGAACAAAGAACCTCATACAACAGGTAGAGAAGAACGTCTGCCAGATCTTCTCACAGAGCTGGCGGTGACAATTACATTACAAGATGATTGCTAACGAGCATCTGCCGAAAAGTTGTCAGGTGTAATACACCCTTTAGACTTGCCTAGAGCAGCACCATAGTCAAATTTTAATTTGTTAGTGGAGGGACACTTTAAGAGGATGCAAAGCTAACGTTTATGAAGATTATTTCGATTGCTAAGATTGACACATATTAGTATGCAAAGTATGTGTACACCGTTTTTTTGTGTTTAGCCATTTCTGTCACACAATACCATGCATTGAATAAAACCAAACATACATACACACAATTTCCATATACAAATATTACCAATGGAATGAACTAAGGATGAGTCAATGTCTTAAAATTCATTTCATTCTGATTTGTCAAAATCAGCAAAGAAATGTAATTCTACCTGAGAAAGGGATTCACTCACATAATCCCACTGAGTATGCAAATTAGCTTTACTTTCCAAAAGGAACAGAAAGCTAAACCCCTGATGCCACCAGATGTTAAGAAATCAGCCCAATAAGTCATTAATTAGCTTTTTAAACAGGCCTTGAAGCAGACCTTAGATTGACCCTTATCAGTTTGGAGCAGAGAGAACTGGATTAGCTAAGTGAGGGGTCTTCATGGAATCTGGGTGAGTACTATTTATCCTTATGGTTGGCACCTGAGCACCTGATAGGTGTGAGGAGTTTTATAGGCCAGACAACATTTGTCTGGGTTTCTGGGAATAAGATATACACATTAGCTTTTTTTTTTTTAAAAGGAAAAAGCTAATTATGTAAGGAAAATGAATTTCGCAGAAGGCTTGGCTTTGCAGAAAGAGGTAATGTGTCATCAGAAAATGACCTATTGTTTAAATCACATTTGTATGTTTAACATATTTTTAATTTTCAATGTAAACATCTATATTTAAAAAAAATCCTACATTTTTGCATTTTTTTCACTGGCCACTAAGCCTAATCATAGGCGCCACTTCTTGGTCTATACAGATCACTTTACTGCAGTTATATACCATTCTAAACCTGTCTATAATGATGAGATATCATGTCTGTGTATAGATAAGACAGGATCTACCATTCACTATAGGTGATTGTCAGAGCTTATCTATTCTTTCCTTGTACAATGACCTCTGCACAGGTCACAGAGCATGCCTAGAAAATTATTCTATATAAGACTGTCCACTGTGTCTATGGACCATGGGCTGCCGTAAAGCAATTTTTTAATGCTTTCTAAATGGCGTTAAAAACAGCTCAGGCAAGATGGCCGCCCCATAATAATGTTGAGAAAACTGAATAAAAAAATCTGGTTAGAAAAAAAGATACTGTATGTGTCACTATCTGGTGTTAACTCACAGATAAAAGTTTTAGTAACATATTTCCATTAAGATGTGAAATTTTTGAGCCACAATTGCAGAAAAATTATGGCACAAGTGGTATAACACTAAACAAAACATGCAACAAATTTACCATACAAGAGAGCCACTGTGGTAAATGTGGCGCATTAGGATTTGAAAATTTGCCCCAATCTGTTAGGGAAACAGCAATTTTTAAGATGGGTCCTAGGTAAGTTTCTCCCAAAAATTATTAGAGATTATCTAGTAAATTTTCTACTATCTACCTACCTCTTGGGGAAATAAATACCTTAAATTACTAATCCTCATGCCTCTCAAATCACATGAAATTGTATTCTCATTTCGCTTGGCAAATTCATTGTAATCTTAAAACCAATAATTGGCACTAAATAGTTCTTACCACCATATCATTTTTCAAAGTGATTTGTAAGCTGTGCTAAGATTCTTCTTAATTTGTTTCAAGTTGAAGAGTTTGTCGTACATGTAGATAAATTACAATAGTTCTATTCTTTCAAAATTCTGCTTGAAATTTTCATTATGTTAAACTGATAATCAATGTTGAAAATTAACACAAAATGTGCACATATCAATATGAACATTGCAGAGGTGTGTATATGTCAGATTTTTTTTCAGAGTTGTTTTAGGAAGAGCTTAGCTGACTTTTTATCACTGTTTTAGAAGGTTTCCTGTATACAGTAGGTTATTTTGCTTTTCCTATAGTCTGACTCAAATTTTAACCACCAACCCAGTTGGATTTCAAAATCAGGATGAGGAAGACCTCCATTCCTCCACTAAATGACTCCCTTGAAAAATGTTAAAATTGTGGCTTGATTGGAAAAAAAAACAGATTGTTACTTGAAGGCTTTGTAAGTTACCATATGTTTTGCTTTATAAGACACACCTGATGATAAGACACCCCAAGGTTTTAGAGGAGGAACATTAACCACCTCAGCCCCTATGGCTTAAACATCCTGAAAGACCAGGCCACTTTTTACACTTCTGACCTACACTACTTTCACCGTTTATTGCTCGGTCATGCAACTTACCACCCAAATGAATTTTACCTCCTTTTCTTCTCACTAATAGAGCTTTCATTTGGTGGTATTTCATTGCTGCTGATATTTTTACTTTTTTTGTTATTAATCGAAATTTAACGATTTTTTTGCAAAAAAATGACATTTTTCACTTTCAGTTGTAAAATTTTGAAAAAAAAAACGACATCCATATATAAATTTTGCTCTAAATTTATTGTTATACATGTTTTGATAAAAAAAAAATGTTTGGGTAAAAAAAAAATGGTTTGGGTAAAAGTTATAGCGTTTACAAACTATGGTACAAAAATGTGAATTTCCGCTTTTTGAAGCAGCTCTGACTTTCTGAGCACCTGTCATGTTTCCTGAGGTTCTACAATGGCCAGACAGTACAAAAACCCCACAAATGACCCCATTTCGGAAAGTAGACACCCTAAGGTATTCGCTGATGGGCATAGTGAGTTCATAGAACTTTTTATTTTTTGTCACAAGTTAGCGGAAAATGATGATTTTTTTTTTTCTTACAAAGTCTCATATTCCACTAACTTGTGACAAAAAATAAAAAGTTCTATGAACTCAATATGCCCATCAGTGAATACCTTGGGGTGTCTTCTTTCCAAAATGGGGTCACTTGTGGGGTAGTTATACTGCCCTGGCATTCTAGGGGCCCAAATGTGTGGTAAGGAGTTTGAAATCAAATTCTGTAAAAAATGGCCAGTGAAATCCGAAAGGTGCTCTTTGGAATGTGGGCCCCTTTGCCCACCTAGGCTGCAAAAAAGTGTCACACATGTGGTATCTCCGTATTCAGGAGAAGTTGGGGAATGTGTTTTGGGGTGTCATTTTACATGTACCCATGCTGGGTGAGATAAATATCTTGGTCAAATGCCAACTTTGTATAAAAAAAATGGGAAAAGTTGTCTTTTGCCAAGATATTTCTCTCACCCAGCATGGGTATATGTAAAATGACGGGCATAGTGAGTTCATGGAAGTTTTTATTTTTTGTCACAAGTTAGTGGAATATGAGACTTTGTAAGAAAAAAAAAATCAAAAAAAAAAATCATCATTTTCCACTAACTTGTGACAAAAAATAAAAAATTCTATGAACTCGCTATGCCCATCAGCGAATACCTTGGGGTGTCTTCTTTCCAAAATGAGGTCACTTGTGAGGTAGTTATACTGCCCTGGCATTCTAGGGGCCCAAATGTGTGGTAAGTAGGTAAATGACCTGTGAAATCCGAAAGGTGCTCTTTGGAATGTGGGCCTCTTTGCCCACCTAGGCTGCAAAAAAGTGCCACACATGTGGTTTCTCCGTATTCAGGATAAGTTGGGGAATGTGTTTTGGGGTGTCATTTTACATATACCCATGCTGGGTGAGAGAAATATCTTGGCAAAAGACAACTTTTCCAATTTTTTTATACAAAGTTGGCATTTGACCAAGATATTTATCTCACCCAGCATGGGTATATGTAAAATGACACCCCAAAACACATTCCCTAACTTCTCCTGAATACGGAGATACCACATGTGTGACACTTTTTTGCAGCCTAGGTGGGCAAAGGTGCCCAAATTCCTTTTAGGAGGGCATTTTTAGACATTAGGATACCAGACTTCTTCTCACGCTTTGGGGCCCCTAAAATGCCAGGGCAGTATAAATACCCCACATGTGACCCCATTTTGGAAAGAAGACACCCCAAGGTATTCAATGAGGGGCATGGCGAGTTCATAGAAAAAAATAATTTGGGCACAAGTTAGCGGAAATTGATTTTTTTGATTTTTTTCTCACAAAGTCTCCCTTTCCGCTAACTTGGGACAAAATTTCATCAAATCTTTCATGGACTCAATATGCCCCTCAGCGAATACCTTGGGGTGTCTTATTTCCAAAATGGTGTTATTTGTGGGGTGTTTGTACTGCCCTGGCATTTGAGGGTCTCCGCAATCATTACATGTATGCCCAGCATTAGGAGTTTCTGCTATTCTCCTTATATTGAGCATACAGGTAATGAGATATTTTTTTTCCGTTCAGCCTCTGGGCTGAAAGAAAAAAATGAACGGCACAGATTTCTTCATTCGCATCGATCAATGTGGATGAAAAAATCTCTGCCAAAAAAAGAAAAAGGAGGGGAAAGGCGTCTTCCAGGACATAGGAGCTCCGCCCAACATCCATACCCACTTAGCTCGTATGCCCTGGCAAACCAGATTTCTCCATTCACATCAATCGATGTAGATGAATAAATCATTGCCGGGATTTTTTTTTTATATATACAAAGTTTTTGCCAAAGTATATGAACACCGCCACCTCCTCAGCTCATATGCCTCGGCAAACGTATCTTTTACTGCAGAGGAGAAATCTCGTCTTGCAGCGCCGCATACACTGACTTGCGTGTAATCTGACAGCAGCGTAATGCTTCTGTCCGAATGCACATCAGTGCTGCATCTAGTCGATCGGTTGGTCCACCTGGAAGGTAAAAAAAAAAAAAAAAAAAAACCAGGCCGCAACGCAATAAATTTATTAACTTTTGAACAGAACATATAAACTTTTTTAACTTTTTTAACTGAACGTAAACTTTTTTACTTACCGGTATTTTTTTTTTTGTTTAGTTTTTTTTACCTTTTATAGAACAAACCTCTCCTTCCCCATGGGACAATGTGCAAAGCGCAAATCGCCCAAAGATGTGGCGAAGTACGTTATGCACTTTATCCCAGGTGAAAGGAGAGGTTTGCAGCAGCTGTGAGTAAAAGGGCCCTAATAGCCCTGTGTGCCTGTCCTGTGAGATGCAATCCCTATGCTAGGTGTACCTGTGTGTGGTACTTCCGGAAACACTCACCAAAGCATAGGGCAGGGTGGTCAGGACAGTCAGGACAGAAATAGCGGGTGTCACGCCTTATTCCACTCCTGCTACAGACACAACATCTTTTTCGGGGTGACGGTTGGGTTGAGGTACCAGGAACGACACTGGGGAAATGTCGCTCGTGTAGACGGCTAACTACACTGGTGGATGGGGCCACGGAACCTCCTGGATACAGGAGGTTCTCAATGATCTCTTCCTGGAATTTGAGGAAGGATCGTGTTCTCCCAGCCTTACTGTAGAGAACAAAACTATTATACAGCGCCAATTGAATTAAATATACAGACACCTTCTTATACCAGCGTCTGGTTCTGCGGGAAACTAAATACGGAGACAACATCTGGTCATTGAAGTCCACCCCTCCCATGAGCGCATTATAGTCGTGGACACAGAGGGGCTTTTCAATGACACGGGTTGCTCGCTCAATTTGTATTGTCGTGTCTGCGTGAATGGAGGAGAGCATGTAAACGTCACGCTTGTCTCTCCATTTCACCGCGAGCAGTTCTTCGTTACACAAGGCAGCCCTCTCCCCCCTTGCAAGACCGGTGGTAACGAGCCGTTGGGGGAAGCCCACGCGACTAGTTCGCGCGGTGCCACAGGCGCAAATCCGTTCTAGAAACAAATGCCTAAAGAGGGCCACACTTGTGTAGAAATTGTCCACATAAAGATGGTACCCCTTGCCGAAAAACACCAAGTGACACCAAGTCCCAGACTGTCTTCCCACTGCTCCCCAGGTAGTCAGGGCAACCGACCGGCTCCAGGGTCTGATCTTTTCCCTCATAGATCCGAAATTTGTGGGTATAGCCTGTGGCCCTTTCACAGAGCTTATACAATTTGACCCCATACCGGGCACGCTTGCTTGGGATGTATTGTTTGAAGCCAAGGCGCCCGGTAAAATGTATTAGGGACTCGTCTACGCAGATGTTTTGCTCTGGGCTATACAAATCTGCAAATTTCTGGTTGAAGTGGTCTATGAGGGGCCGAATTTTGTGGAGCCGGTCAAAAGCTGGGTGGCCTCTGGGACGGGAGGTGGTGTTGTCGCTAAAATGCAGGAAACGGAGGATGGCCTCAAATCGTGCCCTGGACATAGCAGCAGAGAACATGGGCATGTGATGAATCGGGTTCGTGGACCAATATGACCGCAATTCATGCTTTTTAGTTAGACCCATGTTGAGGAGAAGGCCCCAAAAAATTTTAAGTTCGGAAACTTGGACTGGTTTCCACCGGCTGGGCATAAAAGCTTCCCGGGTTGGCGGATATAAATTGTGTGGCATACCGGTTTGTCTCTGCCACGACTAAGTCCAAGAGCTCCGCAGTCAAGAACAGCTCAAAAAATCCCAGGGCCGAACCGATTTGAGCCGTCTCAACCCAAACTCCAGACTGGGCGGTGAAAGGGGGAACTAATGGTGCGGCTGAAGTTGGTGACTGCCAATCAGGGTTTGCCAGCACCTCAGGGATTCTAGGGGCTCTACGGGCCTGTCTGTGCGGTGGCTGCGACGGGGTAACTACTGCACGTGCCACCGTACCAGCTTCAACTGCCCTTCTGGTGCTCGCCACGTCACCATGTTGTACGGCAGTGCTGGTACTAGGTCCAGGGAGGGCTGCGCTGCTGGTGTATGCCTCACCACGTGATCCGGCAGCGACAGCCCCACTCTGCTGCTCTTGAAGCGGATCCTGCATAACCTGTGGTCTAGCGACACGGGGCCTGGTACGCCTGGTGCTATCAGGGACCTCCACCTCCTCGTCCGAACTTTGGGTCAGAGGGCCACTACTTTCTACAGGTTCATATTCTGACCCGCTAGATTCGTCAGATGAGGGTTCCCACTCCTCATCCGACTGGGTCAGAATCCTGTAGGCCTCTTCAGAAGAATACCCCCTGTTTGACATTTTGGACTACTAAATTTAGGGGTATTCCCTGAGACTACCCAAGAAAAAAAGCAAGCCTGTCTTACAAAGGGGAGGCTAGCGAAGTACCGGAGGCCGCTGCGGTTGATAAAAAATATCAAAACTGATTTTTTTATCGCCGCAGTGCGTGTAAAATGAATGTGCAGTGATCAAAAAAAAAAAAATTTTTTGTCACTGCGGTGGGGCGGGCGTGGGTGAACGCACGTGTGGGCGACCGATCAGGCCTGATCGGGCAAACACTGCGTTTTGGGTGGAGGGCGAGCTAAGGTGACACTAATACAATTATAGATCTGACCGTGATCAGTTTTGATCACTTACAGATACTATAAAAGTACAAATGCTGATTAGCGATACGCTAAACAGCAAATAAGTGACTGCGGTGCGGTGGGCTGGGCGCTAACTCACGCTAAACTACCTAACCAAGGGGCCTAAACTATCCCTAAAACCTAACAGTCAATACCAGTGGAAAAAAAAAAGTGACAGTTTACACTGATCACTTTTTTTCCTTTCACTAGTGATTGACAGGGGCGATCAAAGGGGTGATCAAAGGGTTAATTGGGGTGCAGGGGGGTGATCTGGGGCTACAGTGAAGTGTTTGGTGCTACTCACAGTTCAGTCTGCTCCTCTGCTGGATCCAACCAACGAAAAGGACCAGCAGAGGAGCAGAGAAGCCATATAACAGATCATATTTACTAATATGATCTGTTATATGGCTTGTGATTGGATTTTTTGAAAATCGCCAGCCTGCCAGCCAATGATTGTTGCTGGCAGGCTGGTGACGAACTTGTTCTTTAACTTTTGCCGGCCCGCGATGCGCATGCGCGGGCCGGCTTTGAGCGAAATCTCGCGTCTCGCGAGATGACGCGTATATGCGTGACTGTGCGCAGCGCTGCCACCTCCGGAACGCAAATCTGACCTCAAATCAGTGCCCCATTAGAGATAAAATAAATTAAGTTACCTATCCTGCTCTGCAGGTCTGGTGTTCTCTTCTGTAGTCACGCTCCCTTGTCTTCTTTGGGCCCGTGCTGCACTGTGACCTGACTGTGTGCAGCATTAGGCCATAGTGCGCGCACTGCATCATGATACTGTGTCAGGAAGTGCAGCACTGGCCAAGAGAAGACTAGGGAGGGGTGAGTACAAGCAGCACTTGAAGCACATTACTCACTGTTCCCTGCGACATCATACTAGTGAGTGCTAACATAATGGAAGAGCTCACTAGTATTCGCCTTATAAGGCACACTGCAATTCCCCACCAACACTTTTTTCTACATGTTACTGATTTGCCTTACACTAGAAAAGATACTTTAACATCAATGTGTACATTGTGGGTTAGCACACATCTTTTCCCATAGCTTGATCTTTAGTAATCTCTAATATTCAAAGTCATGATTTCCAGACATCTAACTTTTGCCATGTAGGATTTGTCTCAATATTAGTCATATAGATTAATTTTAGCCCTGGTGACCAAATTCACTTTTACCTCTTAAAAATTAAAAATTTTGCTCATGCATAGCAAAGGAAATATGTTAATAGATCCTAAATTATTTGCATTTGCTCATTGAGCGCTATCAATTATGAAGTTGCGCATAACATTTAAAGCTCCCCTACTTCAAGTATTATAGTGAATAGGGATCCACTGACAGAGGTAGCAGTGGGTTAACTTCAATACCCTGCCTATTTTAGCCTAAATAACTCTTCACATTTAACAATAGACCTTTAGGTACCATGTATATGACTGGTACCTGTACAAACGGTACACAATTGAGGTTTGAATAGGAGAAAAGGAGAAATTATGACAAGCATTGACAGTACAAAAAATGTATTCTGTTCATTTCAGCTACAAAATAGTCAGTTTAATAGGTGTAGTATCTACTGTTAAAAGTGATTGTCTTCCTTTTTGGAGAAATTTCCAAACATAATGGTCCACATAGAAAACAAAGTGATACTGATGCAATACTGCAATATTACAAGAACATATTCTTCAAATTAATTCTGTAACTAAGGCCATTGAAAATATGTCTCATCGGAAATTGCTTACTATGGGGCCATCCAATGAACCATGCTACACTCTTTTGAATCTGAAAAAAGACAACTGAATGAAATTAACTGCATATGCAGAAAAATATGGCTCAATAGACTAAGGTAGGTACCATGCATCTCAGAGTTGTAATAAAATGTGAGCATGAGTAAAGTTGTCTAGAGGAATAGTGTTGGCAACTAGGTTCATAATGTAGAATTTTTAAAATATGATCTTGCTGCTTAAGGATTTTGAAATGTAAAAAAAACTGAAAGGGATTACAAAAATATATTTTTATAAGATTATCAATGAAGCATATATATATATCTAAAAATCTAATAACACAGAAATGGGATTTTGAAATGTCATCCCTTTTTTTTTCAGTTCAACACATAAATACTCGGCTTGCAGTTATAATCAATTATTATGTGTTTGAATTTAGGGCTATTAGATTTGAAGGGGTTGGCCACTTTCTGGTTACTGTAGACCAATGTGTTTGTGAGATAATTATATGGCACTTACTAACATAATCTTTGTTAAAATTCAGCCCCATTTTCTATCTTTCATAAGTTATTCCTCCTTGTTTGCCAAGTCTTTTCTGCTGTCTACACGGAGGTCTTGTCCATAAAATGGCTGCTGATGGAGGGTCACATAACCAAGCAAATCACCTCCATGTGATGTGCATTCAAATACACTGCACCTGCCATCTGTCCTTGCACAGTTTGGAGTTTAGTGTAGACACATTGTGTTTGAATAGAGGAGACATCACATGGAAGTGACTTGCTTGCTCACATGACCCTCCATCAGCGGCCATTTTATGGACAAGACCTCCGTGTGGACAGCATAAAAGACTTGGCAAACAAGGCGGAATAACTAATGAAATATACAAAATGGTGCCGAATTTTAACAAAGGCTATATTAGTAACTGCCATAAAGACATCTTATATACACATTGGTCACAAGTAGCCAGAGAGTAGCCAACCCCTCTAAGTATATGTATGGTACTTGTTCTAGAGACTAATTAGCATTTATAAAACTTTCCCTAAGAGCGGCCATATTGGAGACATACTTCCTTTCGTTATAGTCAGTACAGCAAGGTGTGTATACTTTATTTCAGCTGATATGAGTGGGAGTCAATTGACAAAGTGATTATATAGATTATTACAATCACCACAAAGTGATGGAGTAGAACTCCCTCCCCATAGAGGCCAAGGGACATTCGTACAGAGTCTTATCTGTGTATATAGGCTATATTATTACTATCATGCCTTATTAAGGTTTCCAGCAGAAGAATAAGGTTGTCATTGACTTGCCCACCCTGTATTGATAACGAGAAGATTTCCCTCATCTTATACAGTGGTCCCTCAAGTTACAATATTAATTGGTTCCAGGATGACCATTATATGTTGAGTAATCATTTCCTAAGCCCCAAAATGTCATCCAAGATAAGAGAAAATAAAGATTTAAGAAAAATAGGCAGATAACTAAGACAGATAAAACAAGTCCTTACATTTAACAGTCAGGAATAGCTGCTAAGTAGCAACTAATACAGCTATTTTGCCAGAGAAGTGACCTTGATTGGTTGGATCTGAGTCTGAGACATTGTATGTTGAGACTGGTTTCAACTTACGATGGGTCAGAAAAGACTATTGTATGTTAAAAATATTGTATCCTGAGGCCATTGTATCTTAAGAATTCACTGTACCTGTATAGTGATAAGCGGCAAGGGCAATATTCGATTGTGTGATATTTCGCGAATATATGGACGAATATTCGTCATATATTCGCTCATTCACTAATTTGCTTTCTTCGTACACTAAAATTCACATAATGCGCATGCGCAAGGGGCGTGGCCCAATTCCGGAACTGTTTTCAAACTACCCGAAGTTTGAGAACATTGGAAAAGATGGTTGGAAGCAATTTTCGCGACAGTGAGGAAGAACTAATCATCACTGTAAGTAATTTGACATTACAGCAGTATATTTGATTATTTTTCACATGCATGTCAGAACAACTACTTTATATGCAGTGTTATAAAATATTCGTGATTGCGAAAACCGCCACTTATGATCCGATTTTTTTCCGTGATACATATAACTTCACTTTTTATCAGGTCTAAATAGATATTACTGATTGGTGCACTAAGTATTGTTGTGACATCACAGCACTATGTCAGTAGCATGCATATATGGACAGCAGAGAAATCTCTCACATGCACATTGCACATCCATTTTCCTGCCGCACACTATATATCCCACACACACACAAACACTATAGATTAGAGTTTGTGTCCTGTCGGGACTCAGGAGAGCCTTTTTTTTCTTACCGCCAGTATTTGCTGGTTCATTTAGAGTTATCCAGGGTGCACCACGGGGAGGCAAACCAGCTGTACACCCCATGCCGTACCGTCACTTTACTAGACAGGTACATCTCTGCTCTGCTGGTCAATATCCGATTGCTCAGACCCCACACACATACAATCGCAATACAATCCGATCTTATAACGGTAACATTAAATCGAAAATTTTCCTGTTCAAAGACTTAAATACTTTTTGATGTTTTGTTGAGGACATTATTTTCAATACTTGTATTAAAATAAATTGGGATCTTTATCCTGCAGCTCATGTTGGAGCGGGGCTACGACCGCACCTGGATCCACCCAGAGAAGCAGGTCACTGTGAGTGAGAACCGTTCTGAGCTCAAGAGGAAGTTTAAGGGCAAGCACCCTAGGATGGCCATATTAAAAAAATGGTCGGATTTAAATCGGAGGAATTTGGAGCGGATCACAGAGATCCGTGACAGAAAATGCCCAGGTACAATGCTTACATTGCTATGTTATCTCTCGCCAACACTTTGTAATGTATATATACAGTTATGAAAATAAGTACCGTATTTTTCGCCCTATAAGACGCACTTTCCCCCCCAAAAGTGGGGGGGGAAATAGCAGTGCGTCTTATGGGGTGAATGCTGCGACTGTCTGCTGAATATGCTGAGAGGGAGAAGGGGCTGGGGGCCGGCATCTGTTTCTGTAATGGCAGCGGGGCCTGGTGCAGTCACTGTATTCTACTACACCGGGCCCCGCTCTCTGTAGTATACGGTAATCATATCTAACTTGTGGGTATTGTTAAAGTATTCCAATCATCTTGAATCTAGCGCTGTACTACTTACAACTAACTTCTTGGCAGTCAGGAGGCAGGGCGGGCGAGCGCTCGTAGCGTAGCTCACTACGCTCACTGCGCCTGCGCCGCCTGCTTCATTCATAAAGTAGGCAGCGCAGGCGCAGTGAATGTAGTGAGCCACGCTACGAGCGCCCGCCCGGCCTCCTGACTGCCAAGAAGTTAGTTGTAAGTAGTACAGCGCTAGATTTAAGATGATTGGAATACTTTAACAATACCCACAAGTTAGATATGATTACCGTATACTACAGAGAGCGGGGCCCAGTGTAGTAGAATACAGTGACTGCATTCACTACACAGGGACACTGTTATGGGGGATCTGTGGATGACACATAAGATGCTATATATGTGTCATCCACAGATGCCCCCATAACAGTGCCATCCACAGATGCCCCCACAATGATCCCCCATAACAGTGCCATCCACATATGCCCCCATAACAGTGCCATCCACATATGCCCCCATAACAGTGCCATCTACATATGCCCCCATAACAGTGCCATCCACAGATGCCCCCATAACAGTGCCATCCACATATGCCCCCATAACAGTGCCATCCACATATGCCCCCATAACAGTGCCATCTACATATGCCCCCATAACAGTGCCATCCACAGATGCCCCCATAACAGTGCCATCCACAGATCCCCCATAATAGTGTCATCCACATACCACCATTACGGTAGTTCAAAACCCACTAAAAGCACACCTTTTGGTTCAAATTATTTTTTTCTTATTTTCCTCCTCAAAAACCCAGGTGCGTCTTATGGGCAAGTGCGTCTTATAGGGCGAAAAATACGATATGTTTTATCCCTTTACAAATGATTACTTATTTTACTGTTGTGAAATGTAGCAAATCAGCGGGTTACATCATACATACATCGCTACCTCGCCATGAGTATATATATACTGTATATATATTTATACACACAGCGAGGTACAAATGTATTATGTAACCAGCTGATTTTGTGCATTTTACACACACAGAAATATATGTATGTGTGTGTGTATATATAAATAAACTGCAATCATCATTCTGTATTCCAGTAAAAAGCCTCTTACATCATTACATTAGATACATCACACACTCCTTAACAACCGATGACTTATATGTACGTCAGATCTGAACGTGACTTTAATCCCAGTGATGTAAATGTACTGCATGGTGATCGGGTGGGTGCAGAAACTGCGCCCGACAATTGGGGGCAGAAGTCCGGCCGTCACTGATAGCCGGACCACTGCTGAATGCGCCGGCATCGGTGAATTCACAGATGCCGGCGCATTAACCCCTGCACGGCCTCGGTCAGCGCTGACCCCGGCACGTGCGCGCTTTAAACATGTGCGGTGTGTCCATTCGTTCCCTGTGCAGCTGTGAAAGGGATCCAAGGGCAGGGAAGGTAACCCGATGCCTTCCTTAGGCATCGTGGCTGCCTTCCGGGAGGGCTTGTGATATTCAGCCCCCTGTATTACACTGGTAATACACGTACAGCCAATGCATTACAATACAGAATTATTTTAATGCATTGTAAAGGGGATCAGACCCCCAAAAGTTGAAGTCCCAGAGGGGGACAAAAAATAAACTGAAAAAAAATAAAGTGTCCTTTTACCAAAATAAAGTTATTAAAAAATTGGAAAAAATAGGGAAAAAGACTTTTGAACGTCTCTATAAAAATATCAAATCAGTTGAACACCGTTAAAAAAAAAAAAAAAAAGTGTGCTAAATAAACAATTTTTTGGCACATTACATCACTAAAAGTGCAGCACCAAGCGATCAAAAAGGCATATGACCCCCAAAATAGTACCAATTAAACCGTCACCTCATCAACCAAAAAATGAGCCCCTACCTAAGACAATCGGCCAAAAAATAAAACAAATATGGCTCTCAGAATATGGAGACTCGAAAACATAATTTGTTTTGGTTCCAAAATGCTATTGTGTAATACTAAAATCCCAAAAAAGTATACATATTAGGTATCGCCACGTCAGTAATAACCAGCTGTATAAAACTATCACATGACCTTAACCCCTCAGGTAAACACCGTAAAAATAAATAAAAAAAGTCATTTTTTGCCACCTTACATCGCAAAAAGCAAAAAGCGTTATTCCAAGTGATCAAATTTTTTTTAAATTTGGTATTTTTTGAAATATAAAAATTTTATTTTGAGAATGAATTTTGCCACTGTCATGAAAAACTATATGTGAAGAGAAAACAATTTCAAAATGGCCTGGATAAGTAAAAGCGTTTTAAAGTTAATACCACATAAAGTGACACATGTCAGATTTGCTAAAAATGGCCTAGCCAGAATGGTGAAAAATGGACCGGTCATTTAGGGGTGAATTTGCATATGTTATGAGTTCTGAGTTGTTTGTCTAAATTCTAAACATTGTGTGATTACAGGGGTTCCACTTCCCTCAGTCCGTCGCAGGTCGTCAATGGACGAGATTGAGGTGGTGGTTGAGTCCGGCGAGGAGGAGGAGGGAGACCAGGCTGGACCCTCCCAGCAAGAGCCTGAGGCACCAACAGCACCACCTGAAGTGGGTGATGAGGTGGAGGTTGCAGAGTCTGGTCCCTCCCAGAAGCCAGATTTTACACACCCGGCTCCTGATGATGATGAGGAGGTTGTCATCAGCCCCCGCCAGGAGGGTAAATATGTTCACACAGCAATATCATTCGATATCCATGCCTCTTAATCTGAATTGCACTTAATAAAAAAAAAAAAATTATATCCTAACAGTACTAATTCAATTGCAAAAAAAAAAATGGCCCAACTGCAAGACCAACACAATGCAGTCATGCAGGACATGCAGAGGTGGCTGCAGGACATGCGGAGGCAGCTGTGCAAGATGGAGGGGCTGCATGAAAAAAAAAAAAAGGAAATGTCAGACCTCCATGAAGTGTTGAAAAAGTTGCCTTAGAGGCCTGTTTTTAAAAAAAATATAGTTTTTTTGTTATAACGTGTGGTTAAGTTTTTTTTATACTGTTATGTTGTCATGTAATTTAAACTGATAAGGTTGCAGTAAGGACCTTTTAGTCCTGGGTAAAACTTATCAGGACAGGCAGCAGCAGAAGGTAAATGGTAATATGGTAGTATAAGGTCTACACATAGCTTCACCACACTCATCAGGACAAACATAAGCAGGTATATGGTATTGGTGTAGTATAAGGCCTACACATAGCTCGGCCAAACACATTAGGACAGACAGCAGCAGGTAAATGGTAATGGTGTAGTATAAGGCCCTACACACAGCTTGGCCAAACTCAGTCAGAACAGACAGGAGCCAGTTCTTTGTTTGTAGGATGAATATGTTCCCACGAACGGGCCCCTACCAGACTGGGGAAACCCGAAAAATAAACTTATACACCTCTGACAGCAGCATGTTCTTTGTTGGCAGCATGAATGTGTTCCCATGCATGCAAATTTTATATAAAATAATAATAATAAATAAATAAAAATATATAAATAAATATAAATACATATAAATAAATAAATATATATATATATATATATATATACACAGTCAGGTCCATACATATTGGGACATCGACACAATTCTAACATTTTTGGCTCTATACAGTCGTGGTCAAAAGTTTTGAGAATGACACAAATATTAGTTTTCACAAAGTTTGCTGCTAAACTGCTTTTAGATCTTTGTTTCAGTTGTTTCTGTGATGTAGTGAAATATAATTACACGCACTTCATATGTTTCAAAGGCTTTTATCGACAATTACATGACATTTATGCAAAGAGTCAGTATTTGCAGTGTTGGCCCTTCTTTTTCAGGACCTTTGCAATTCGACTGGGCATGCTCTCAATCAACTTCTGGGCCAATTCCTGACTGATAGCAACCCATTCTTTCATAATCACTTCTTGGAGTTTGTCAGAATTAGTGGGTTTTTGTTTGTCCACCCGCATCTTGAGGATTGACCACAAGTTCTCAATGGGATTAAGATCTGGGGAGTTTCCAGGCCATGGACCCAAAATGTCAACGTTTTGGTCCCCGAGCCACTTAGTTATCACTTTTGCCTTATGGCACGGTGCTCCATCGTGCTGGAAAATGCATTGTTCTTCACCAAACTGTTGTTGGATTGTTGGAAGAAGTTGCTGTTGGAGGGTGTTTTGGTACCATTCTTTATTCATGGCTGTGTTTTTGGGCAAAATTGTGAGTGAGCCCACTCCCTTGGATGAGAAGCAACCCCACACATGAATGGTCTCAGGATGCTTTACTGTTGGCATGACACAGGACTGATGGTAGCGCTCACCTTTTCTTCTCCGGACAAGCCTTTTTCCAGATGTTCCAAACAATCAGAAAGAGGCTTTATCGGAGAATATGACTTTGCCCCAGTCCTCAGCAGTCCATTCACCATACTTTCTGCAGAAGATCAATCTGTCCCTGATGTTTTTTTTGGAGAGAAGTGGCTTCTTTGCTGCCCTTCTTGACACCAGGCCATCTTCCAAAAGTCTTCGCCTCACTGTGCGTGCAGATGCGCTCACACCTGCCTGCTGCCATTCCTGAGCAAGCTCTGCACTGGTGGCACTCCGATCCCGCAGCTGAATCCTCTTTAGGAGACGATCCTGGCGTTTGCTGGACTTTCTTGGGCGCCCTGAAGCCTTCTTAACAAGAATTGAACCTCTTTCCTTGAAGTTCTTGATGATCCTATAAATTGTTGATTGAGGTGCAATCTTAGTAGCCACAATATCCTTGCCTGTGAAGCCATTTTTATGCAACGCAATGATGGCTGCACGCGTTTCTTTGCAGGTCACCATGGTTAACAATGGAAGAACAATGATTTCAAGCATCACTCTCCTTTTAGCATGTCAAGTCTGCCATTTTAACCCAATCAGCCTGACATAATGATCTCCAGCCTTGTGCTCGTCAACATTCTCACCTGAGTTAACAAGACGATTACTGAAATGATCTCAGCAGGTCCTTTAATGACAGCAATGAAATGCAGTGGAAAGTTTTTTTTGGGATTAAGTTAATTTTCATGGCAAAGAAGGACTATGCAATTCATCTGACCACTGTTCATAACATTCTGGAGTATATGCAACTTGCTATTATAAAAACTTAAGCAGCAACTTTTCCAATTTCCAATATTTATGTAATTCTCAAAACTTTTGGCCACAACTGTACACCATCACAATGGATTTGAAATGAAACAAACAAGATGTGCTTTACCTGCAGACTGTCAGCTTTAATTTGAGGGTATTTACATCCAAATCAGGTGAACGGTGTATGAATTCCAACAGTTTGCATATATGCCTCCCACTTGTTACAGGACCAAAAGTAATAGGACAATTGGCTTCTCAGCTGTTTCATGGCCAGGTGTGTGTTATTCCCTTATTATCCCAATTACAATTAGCAGATAAAAGGTCCAGAGTTCTGTCACGGCTGTATGTGAGCAACAAGAGCATGCACAGAAAATAGAGCTACTGACCGGACCCAAACTAGGGAGGATAAAGGTTACCCCTATCAGACCCTCGAAAGCTCTCCCTATGCTGCTAAGCCCATGCCCGGATCCAAATGGTGGAAGGAGGCATGCCCGCGTACCTAAGACTGATGAGCACTGTAACCCCTACAATAGTGGAAGGGGCACGGCCACCGGTGCCCTGCTCAGTATATGGAGGGAACCGTGGTCGCCTTGGATCCAGTCAGAAAACACACAGATACACAACAATGTCTGCACACTTAGCTGAAGGGGCTGCAGCTGAAGTGAAGACGGATCCAAAGACAAGCTGGCAATATCCGGAGTACTTGCTGCAGCAGAACACAGGTCTAGTGAAAGGATAGCATGCAAGGGAAGATACTCAAGCAACAGCTACAACCCAAATGAGAAATATAATCCACACCTACAATAGGAGGAGGGGGAATATAAAGGCAGGGAAATCAAATGCAGCAGGGAGGAAGGAAACAGAAAACTCCTCCCAGCTCTAGTAGTGACATCATCACAGGGGTGGAGAAACAGAGCTGTGAGAACGTCCCAAAGCTCTGGTAGTGACAGTACCCCCCCCTCTACGGGTGGACTCCGGACACCCAGGACCCACCTTCTCAGGATGAGCCCTATGAAATGCCCTGATGAGGCGAGTGGCTTTAATGTCCGACACCGGAACCCACATCCTCTCCTCAGGACCATAACCCTTCCAATGAACGAGGTACTGGAGAGAACTGCGGACAATGCGAGAGTCCACAATTCTGGAAACCTCAAACTCCAGATTGCCATCAACCAAAATCGGAGGAGGAGGCAAAGAGGAGGGTACCGTGGGCTGGACATATGGTTTTAAGAGAGATCTGTGAAATACATTATGTATCTTCCAAACCCGTGGAAGATCAAGACGGAAGGCAACAGGATTGATGACTGACAAGATTTTATAAGGCCCAATAAACTTGGGACCCAATTTCCAGGAGGGAACCTTCAGTTTAATATTTCTTGTAGACAACCACACCAGATCACCCACACTCAGGTCCGGACCAGGGACACGTCTCTTATCAGCCACACGCTTATACTTCTCACTCATCTTTCTAAGATTACTCTGAATCTTTTGCCAAATGGTAGACAAAGACGAGGAAAATCTCTCCTCCTCAGGTAAACCAGAAAGAGCCCCTCCCGAGAATGTCCCAAACTGCGGATGGAACCCATGTGCACCAAAGAATGGCGACTTATCAGAAGATTCCTGACGACGGTTGTTCAGAGCAAACTCAGCAAGAGGGAGAAATGAACACCAATCCTCCTAGTTCTCTGCCACGAAACAGCGCAAATATGTCTCCAGATTCTGATTGAGGCGCTCAGTCTGACCATTCGACTGCGGGTGAAAAGCAGAAGAGAAGGACAGCCGAACCCCCAGGCGAGAACAGAAAGCCTTCCAGAACCTGGACACAAACTGCGTGCCTCTATCGGAAACAATATCAGAGGGAATGCCATGCAATTTAACAATATGGTCGACAAAAGCTTGCGCCAACGTTTTAGCATTGGGTAAACCAGGGAATGGCACGAAATGAGCCATCTTGCTAAAACGGTCCACCACCACCAGGATCACCGACTTCCCTGAGGAACGAGGAAGATCCGTGATAAAGTCCATGGACAGGTGTGTCCAAGGACGGGAAGGTATGGGTAACGGGAGAAGGGAACCTGAAGGCCGTGAACGAGGGACCTTAGCGCGAGCGCACGTCTCACAAGCAGCCACAAAACCCTCCACTGACTTACGAAGAGCCGGCCACCAAAATCTCCGAGCAATGAGATCTACCGTGGCTCTACTCCCGGGGTGACCAGCAAGAACAGTATCATGATGCTCCTTGAAGAGTTTGTGACGTAGCTCAGGAGGCACAAACAACTTCCCAGAAGGACAACGGGCAGGTGCCTCAGTCTGGGCAGCCTGGACCTCGGCCTCCAAATCCGAATATAGAGCAGAAACAACTACCCCCTCCGCCAAAATGGGACCCGGGTCCTTGGAGTTTCCTCCTCCCGGAAAACAGCGAGAGAGAGCATCAGCCTTCACATTTTTGATCCCAGGGCGGAATGTGACGACAAAATTGAATCTGGAGAAGAACAGAGACCATCTGGCCTGTCTCGGATTCATACGCCTGGCCGACTCCAAGTATGCCAGATTCTTATGGTCGGTAAAAACGGTGATAGGGTGCCTGGCCCCCTCCAACCAATGGCGCCATTCCTCGAAAGCCAACTTGATGGCCAACAACTCCCTATCTCCCACATCATAGTTTTTCTCTGCCGGGGAGAGTTTTTTAGAGAAAAAGGCACAGGGTCGCCATTTGGCAGGAGAAGGGCCCTGGGACAAAACCGCACCCACACCCACCTCGGAAGCATCCACCTCAACAATAAAAGGTAAGGAAACATCGGGATGCACCAAGACGGGAGCAGATGCAAAACTCTCTTTAATCTTAGAAAAAGCTGCAAGCGCCTCCTCCGACCAAGAGGAAAAATCCGCCCCCTTTTTTGTCATGTCAGTGAGGGGTTTGACAACAGAGGAATAATTCAAAATGAACTTTCTGTAATAGTTCGCAAAACCCAGAAAGCGCATCAATGCCTTCTGATTCTCAGGAAGCTCCCACTCAAGTACAGCACGGACCTTCTCCGGATCCATGCGAAAACCAGAAGCGCAGAGAGGAGAAAACCCAGAAATTGAATCTCCGATACCATAAAAACACATTTCTCCAGCTTGGCGTACAATTTATTTTCCCGCAGAATCTGCAGAACCTGAAAAAGATGATCCTGATGGGTCTGAACATCAGGGGAAAAAATCAAAATATCATCAAGATACACCAATACAAATTTCCCCATTAAATGGTAGAAAATACTGTTAACAAAATGCTGAAAGACGGCCGGAGCATTCATCAGGCCGAAAGGCATAACGAGATTCTCGAAATGCCCGTTAGGGGTATTAAAGGCCGTTTTCCATTCATCCCCCTCTCTGACCCTGACCAGGTTGTACGCGCCTCTCAAATCCAATTTGGAAAAAACCTTGGCCCCAACAATTTGGTTGAAGAGGTCCGGGATCAGAGGAAGGGGATAGGGATCGCGAATCGTGATACGGTTCAGCTCCCTAAAATCTAGGCAAGGTCTCAGAGAGCCATCTTTTTTTTTAACAAAAAAAAAAACCAGCGGCAACAGGTGATTTTGAGGGACGAATATGCCCCTTATCGAGACTCTCGGAGATATAGTATAAACCTAAAAAATGTTGCTAAAAAACAACCATAGCATGCCCAATATGTTCAAAAATATACTTTATTGAGTTACAAATGAATCGTAATTACACAATTATAAAAGATTACACAAAAAAGATGTATCCGGAAAAATCAGCAAAGAAAGCTAGATGCCATAGTCCCCTGGCCGGTGTCTCAAAAACCCACCAAAAAGATGGAACACATGTCAGATGTATGTATAGTATGCCTTGGGGTGATTCGCAGATAGGGGGTATAAGGTACTAACCACTGAAAATAACTGCGATCATCACTCCATTGCATAGCCGCTATAGGGGTATATAGATGTAAAGCCCCTGGTAGTATACAGGTGGCAATAGGGAATAAAGTAATATCTATCTAGATGCTCTGATAACTGCATCTCCATACATCAAAACCATCAAGTGAAGGCTATACATACACCACACATATAGACAGCTGATGGAAACAATCATAACATACCAAAAGACATGATGGAGGGCAGAGACAGCAGGCACAGGACAGGCTGGAAACCCCGACGCGCGTTTCGCCTCAGCTTCGTCAGGAGGTTAATGAAGTGTGGCCATAAACCCCTCTTTATACCCCCCATGTAGCTTCAAGGCATCAACTAATTATATGTAGCAGCTGATGCTTACTATCGAGCGCTTGTGTCTGATGATGCGCGCCGAGTACAGCATGGAGACGCCGCATTCATCAGGAGAAGGGGTGGAACGCAAGCCATGCGTTCCAGCCCGCCTCCCAAGGAAACGTAGCGGCGTCCCCACGTGATCCGGCGCACAGCGCATCACAACACAGCGCTGCATCGGCCTGTATATAGAGATTAGATGGATCATGATATGCCATGTGCTGTATTTATGATCATGTATTTTTATGGTATTCTGTATTTATAGGTGCCCGGGTACATCTAGTTCCTCCAATATGATACGATGCTCTCATCCTCCCCTCTCTTTGATACTATTATATATGTAAATGTACTCTTTGATACCACTATGTATGTTAATGTATTCAGCTCCCTATTGGCTCTTCATATTTCCAACAACCCTATGTAGACTTCGCTTGGGCTATATAACGTGAATTATATAATTATATATTCGGGTTCTGACACCTTTACAGCCCGATATTACTCACGTCTGACAGGTCGATGCAGCGCTGTGTTGTGATGCGCTGTGTGCCGGATCACGTGGGGACGCCGCTACGTTTCCTTGGGAGGCGGGCTGGAACGCATGGCTTGCGTTCCACCCCTCCTCCTGATGAATGCGGCGTCTCCATGCTGTACTCGGCGCGCATCATCAGACACAAGCGCTCGATAGTAAGCATCAGCTGCTACATATAATTAGTTGATGCCTTGAAGCTACATGGGGGGTATAAAGAGGGGTTTATGGCCACACTTCATTAACCTCCTGACGAAGCTGAGGCGAAACGCGCGTCGGGGTTTCCAGCCTGTCCTGTGCCTGCTGTCTCTGCCCTCCATCATGTCTTTTGGTATGTTATGATTGTTTCCATCAGCTGTCTATATGTGTGGTGTATGTATAGCCTTCACTTGATGGTTTTGATGTATGGAGATGCAGTTATCAGAGCATCTAGATAGATATTACTTTATTCCCTATTGCCACCTGTATACTACCAGGGGCTTTACATCTATATACCCCTATAGCGGCTATGCAATGGAGTGATGATCGCAGTTATTTTCAGTGGTTAGTACCTTATACCCCCTATCTGCGAATCACCCCAAGGCATACTATACATACATCTGACATGTGTTCCATCTTTTTGGTGGGTTTTTGAGACACCGGCCAGGGGACTATGGCATCTAGCTTTCTTTGCTGATTTTTCCGGATACATCTTTTTTGTGTAATCTCTTATAATTGTGTAATTACGATTCATTTGTAACTCAATAAAGTATATTTTTGAACATATTGGGCATGCTATGGTTGTTTTTTAGCAACATTTTTTAGGTTTATATGATTGGTTTCCCGCTTGCCCTACCCATGGCATTATAGTGAGGCCTTTTTTCTCTCGGAGATATAGGTTTGCATTGCGATTCTTTCCGGTTGTGAGAGATTGTAGAGGCGAGCTTTTGGCAGCTTGGCGCCGGGAATGAGGTTAATGGGACAGTCAAACTCCCGGTGAGGAGGTAGCTCCTGAACACCGCTCTCGGAAAACACGTCCGAGAAATCAGAGAGAAATGATGGCACAGTTTTAGTAGACACCTCTGCAAAAGTCGCTGTAAGACAATTCTCTCTACAAAAGTCACTCCACTCATTTATTTGCCTTCCTTGCCAATCAATAGTGGGGTTATGTCTAGTGAGCCAGGGTAACCCCAAAACTAGAGGAGAAGGCAATCCGTTAAGGACAAAACAAGATATATCCTCCACATGGGTGTCACCTACAGCTAACCGGATATTGTGAACAATGCCCTTCAGAGTCAATAGCAAAAACAGGTATATCCTTTTCTAATGTGCAAACCTGAAAACCATGCATGGCTACAAATTGAGTATCAATAAGATTGACGGCCGCTCCACTATCAACAAAAATCTCACAAGAAATGACTTTGCTCTCTAGCGCCACCCTGGCAGACAGGAGAAAACGGGAACTGCAGGTCAGAGGAAAAGCATCAATTCCTACATCAACTTTGCCCAAAGTAGCAGATGAAGCAGAGTTTGATGATTTACCTTTTGAGGTTTTTCTCTTATTATCGCTCTTAGTACAGTTCAAGAATCTCCTAGACGGACAAACATTTGCCAAATGACCTATGCCCCCACAACAAAAACACACCATACTCTGAGGACTAAATCCTCTTTTATCAGGGGCAAGTCGACCTAGCTGCATGGGCTCCTCCTCAGAGGGGAGCGAGACAGGATGAGGCCCCTGCACACTGAATGAGTCCGCACCACTGCCCCTAGACTGACAATGGCTGGACAGAGAGGTCTCGTTTCTTTCTCTTAGACGCCTGTCAAGGCGTACCGCCAATGACATGGCAGACTCTAAGGACGTTGGTCTCTCATGGAAAGCAAACGCATCTTTCAATCTCTCTGAGAGACCATGACAGAACTGACTCCGGAGTGCAGCATCATTCCAACCTGAATCAGCTGCCCATCTCCGAAATTCAGAACAATAAAGCTCCGCAGACAGTTTGCTCTGGCTTAAAAAACGTAAGTTAGATTCGGCCAGAGCAACATGATCCGGGTCATCATATATCTGCCCCAGGGCCACAAAAAATCCTTCCACGGATCGAAGGGAGGGATCCCCTGATGGCAGCGAAAAAGCCCAAGTCTGAGCATTACCCCTGAGCAGGGAGATGACAATCCTCACCCTCTGCTCCTGATTACCAGAGGAATGTGGACACAAGCAAAAATGGAGTTTGCATGCCTCTCTGAAGCAAACAAAACTCTCGCTGCCCCCGGAGAACGTTTCCGGAAGTGAGACCCTTGGCTCGCAACAGACTCCATGGGCCGGAGCAGAGCCCAATGCTTGAAGCTGAGTCATAGATTGACGGAGATCCGCTACCTCCAAAGAAAGACCCTGCATGCGGTCAACCAGGCCAGAAAGCGGATCCATGTCAAAAAAGACGGTTTTGGTGGATTATAATGTCACGGCTGTATGTGAGCAACAAGAGCATGCACAGAAAATAGAGCTACTGACCGGACCCAAACTAGGGAGGATAAAGGTTACCCCTGTCAGACCCTCGAAAGCTCTCCCTATGCTGCTAAGCCCATGCCCGGATCCAAATGGTGGAAGGAGGCATGCCCGCGTACCTAAGACTGATGAGCACTGTAACCCCTACAATAGTGGAAGGGGCACGGCCACCGGTGCCCTGCTCAGTATATGGAGGGAACCATGGTCGCCTCGGATCCAGTCAGAAAACACACAGATACACAACAATGTCTGCACACTTAGCTGAAGGGGCTGCAGCCGAAGTGAAGATGGATCCAAAGACAGGCTGGCAATATCCGGAGTACTTGCTGCAGCAGAACACGGGTCCAGTGAAAGGATAGCATGCAAGGGAAGATACTCAAGCAAGAGCTACAACCCAAATGACAAATATAATCCACACCTGCAATAGGAGGAGGGGGAATATAAAGGCAGGGAAATCAAACGCAGCTGGGAGGAAGGAAACAGAAAACTCCTCCCAGCTCTAGTAGTGACATCATCACAGGGGTGGAGAAACAGAGCTGTGAGAACGTCCCAAAGCTCTGGTAGTGACAAGTTAATTTCAAGTGTGCTATTTGCATTTGGAATCTGTTGCTGTCAACTCTCAAGATAAGATCCAAAGAGCTGTCACTATCAGTGAAGCAAGCCATCATTAGGCTGAAAAAACTAAACAAACCCATCAGAGAGATAGCAAAAACATTAGGCGTGGCCAGAACAACTGTTTGGATCATTCTTAAAAAGAAGGATCGCACCGGGGAGCACAGCAACACCAAAATACCAAAACTGTGGTGGATGACCAAAGAATTCTTCCCCTGGTGAAGAAAACACCCTTCGCAACAGTTGTCCAGATCAAGAACACTCTCCAGGAGGTAGGTGTATGTGTGTCAAAGTCAATAATCAAGAGAAGACTTCACTAGAGTGAATACAGAGGGTTCACCACAAGATGTAAACCATTGGTGAGCCTCAAAAACAGAAAGGCCAGATTAGAGTTTGCCAAACGACATCTAAAAAAGCCTTCACAGTTCTGGAACAACATCCTATGGACAGATGAGACCAAGATCAACTTGTACTAGAGTGATGGGAAGAGAACAGTATGGAAAAGGAAAGGAACTGCTCATGATCCTAAGCATACCACCTCATCAGTGAAGCATGGTGGTGGTAGTGTCATGGCGTGGGCATGTATGGTTGCCAATGGAACTGGTTCTCTTATATTTATTGATGATGTGACTGCTGACAAAAGTAGCAGGATGAATTCTGAAGTGTTTCGGGCAATATTATCTGCTCATATTCAGCTAAATGCTTCAGAACTCATTGGACGGCGCTTCACAGTGCAGATGGACAATGACCCAAAGCATACTGCAAAAGCAACCAAAGAGTTTTTTAAGGGAAAGAAGTGGAATGTTATGCAATGGCCAAGTCAATCACCTGACCTCAATCCGATTGAGCATGCATTTCACTTACTGAAGACAAAACTGAAGGGAAAATGCCCCAAGAACAAGCAGGAACTGAAGACAGTTGCAGTAGAGGCCTGGCAGAGCATCACCAGGGATGAAACCTAGCGTCTGGTGATGTCTATGCGTTCCAGACTTCAGGCTGTAATTGACTGCAAAGGATTTGCAACCAAGTGTTAAAAAGTGAAAGTTTGATTTATGATTATTATTCTGTCCCATTACTTTTGGTCCCTTAACAAGTGGGAGGCACATATGCAAACTGTTTTAATTCCTACACCGTTCACCTGATTTGGATGTAGATATCCTCAAATTAAAGCTAACAGTCTGCAGTTAAAGGGGTTCTGCACTTTCATTTAACTGATGATCTATCCTCTGGTAGCCAAAGTAGCCACCTTTTGCTTTGATTACTGCTTTGCACACTCTTGGCATTCTCTTGATGAGCTTCAAGAGGTAGTCCCCTGAAATGGTCTTCCAACAGTCTTGAAGGAGTTCCCAG